>NC_031770.1:63518663-63577550 GCF_001522545.3 Parus major | reverse complement strand
AACTGCTGTCAATTCTTAGAAATGACTGATAATTGGTCAGGAGGAAAGACTCCCATCAGCCACCAGCAGTTTCAACTTCCTTAGCTCCCAAAACCACCTTAAAGGTAAAGCCACCCCATGACATCTAAGATTTAACTTTAATATTTACATATTGGGGTTAATTGTCCAATTGCAGCTTCAGGTTATGAAGTCACATCCTCCCATATTGCTCTCAACTCCCTGTTGTTTACATTTTTTTGGGCCTGAAGCTGCAACGATGTCCTTGGTTCTCAGGCTGGAAAAGGATTTTTTTGTCTAACTGCACTGTGAAGAGAGCTTGCTAACACTTTATATGAAGTTCAGAGTTATATATCAATATAGTAGAGAATCTGGAAAATATGAAAGATAAAAAGGCATCACATGTGTGGTAAACGAGGCCCAGACGCTCCTCAGAAGTCAACTCGTTTATTTAAAAACAAGAAACCACTGAGGGCTGAGGATGAGATAAGCCCAAACCCAAATAGAAAACATGGGTATAAATGTTACAGGGTGTAAATGTTACAGCCGTGTGGCTGGACGCTTCCCTCAGACACAGAGTTCCTCAGGAAGACCCAGGGTGAAGTCCTGCTGCCCCTTTTACAGACCCCGCCTTGTCCAGGATTGGTCCATTTAGGATCTGTCCTCTGATTGGTTCATTTCCAATGCTCTCATTGGTTCTTAGCGCGGCGCACTCCAGACCAATCATTCTCCCAGGGTGTTGAACGATTGGTTGTCTTCACCAATGGTTGTTTCTGGAGGTCATGTTCTGGAGTGTTCTGAACCTTTCTTACCGCCACTAAATACTCTACCAGCCCTGGGGCACCCTCATCTCCACTTGATTGCCCCTCACCCCAATCACCAGACTTTGCCCACTTCCCTTATAAACCCCATATAACCCTAACTCCCTAAAAACATACATTAACTTTTATCTAGGAACGTCTTATATTGAGTAACTATTAATTTATAACTCAACCTTACCTATTAATTAACATGTTACAACAATTAGTTTACTTAAAACACTTATAACAACATGCACGTCCAACTTCCCTCACCAGTGTGGCAATACAAAAAGCAGAAAAGGCCTTGGCTCTGTGCACGCCCTGCTCAACAATAAAAACATCTCTACATTATCTACTCTGTGTTCGGCACAAATCCAAACACAGCCCCATACCAGACACTGGAAAGAAAATTAACTCTCAGCCAAAACCAGCACAGAGTGGTTTCAGCAATAAAACAATATTGACAGCAGAGTGCTTGAGAGCTTACAGTGGTGAGGCCACTTTGCTTCTTCCTGTAACTGCAGCAGTGGTGTTAATAGGAAGATGGATTTCAAGACATACCTGTCTTGTGTACGAGTCACTGACTGGGAAGCTGCAATTCAGCTTCAGCTCACTGAAGATTTCTTCTTGCAGTCCTATGTTAATGAAAGGGAAATAGTTTGTGTCAGAATTTTCTAAGAATGTAAAAAAGGGTGTCATTAGAGGAAAGGTGTAGAAATTTGGTAAGGGTGATGATTCTGCATAAGAAAAACTCCATCATGCTTTATTTTATTATTCTGAATGAGAGGTACTTGGTACATAGAGCCTGTTAACAATGACCCATTCTGGCTGAAAAGTCTGCGGTAATGCAGTCTGGACTTTGGTGGATGGACCCAGGCATTGAGAAACACAGCATTTTGTAAGTTTGAAACCTAAATGAAAATTAATGCTATGTTTAGGACAAAGAAATCAGGAAAAGTATTTTCTTACTTTCTAAGGAGGCTGTACCTGGTGTGGGGAGGCAAAGCCCCTGAGGCTGGCTGGAAGTGTATTTGACTGACTGCTCAAGACAGAGGACTTGCAGCTTGTAATTTTACTGCAGAAAAGACTTGTGAGAAGCAGGGCAGGAAGAGGAGAATGTCCTTTCCCCTCTGCCCCTGTTCTAACCAAGGATACTTAGGAGCATCTGACAGACTCTATGTGATTCAGGAATCCAGGCTAAGTTGGTGCTTGCAGCAGAAAGGCATGAAGAGCCAGACAGTTGCAAATGCTAGACACAGAGACTCTGGTGGATTTTAAACTGCTGTTATTGAATATGGACTAATGGGGAGCTTTTAAGTAACTCAGATATTTGTAAGGGAGAAGCAGTACATTTAGTGGTGATAAGGGAGTGAGGGAAATTGGAAGAAACCTGCTTTAGCTAAATGTTTTGAACTCTGCAGATATGAACATGGCTTAAATGATATCTTAAAAATCTTTTCTGCATTGTTGATTGTGTCAGATTCTCACACCAGCGATAAGTACTGCAACCAGTTCAATTCAAGTAGAGGATTGTTTGTTTCATTTACTAAAAATACAAAAACAACCCTGGCTCAATAACACTTCTCATTTTTTTTTTCCCATTTGAAGCTTGGTATCTCAACTGAGATTCACATAATATGGAAACAGAAATGGGACAATGAAGAATAGAATATCCTTAGCCATGTTTATTTTTCCTCATACCATATCTTGTATGCCTCTTCAATGCACACAGTTTAAACTGCTTATCTTCATGCAGTGAGGATAAGTTGTAAATAACCATTACAGAAGCAATTTCTAAGAGAACCTAGCCAGCCTATATGATGTGCATTTTACTTCCTATTACAAAGAAGATCCTTTTGTCATGACTGTACTAATACAACATCCAAAAGCCTGTAAATTACTTTCACTCATCAAAGCGGGACACATGTATATCTAGAAATGGCACTGTTCTGGCTCCTTATTATCTAGAAATACAGAATGGGTATCAAGGTGTAACACACCTCTGCTTACAGCAGCCATCAGTGCAGCCAGAGCTGTAGAATAGTTAATATAAAAACAAATACATTAAATTGCAAGCGCTTATTTCCTTAGGTGGAATGGAAGTGTTTCAAGTAACCCACAGTAGTGTTTATAAATGAATAGGTATTGAATATATGTGTACTGTTGAAGAGATCTCTGAGCTTAACAGGGATGAGGGCAGGAATCTTAATGACTCCCCTTTGTTGATAGTGGTGTGTGCCTCCTTTATTATAGATAAATAATTTAAAATGTGGTAGTCTGATGCTAAAGTAAGTCCTCATTTTTAATTGAAACATTGATTTTAACAGAGATACAGAATATTCTGTGTCTAAAGTCATAATTCAGTTTTTGCTCAAGAAATTCTTCACTTGCACCGATAACAGCTGCTTTCATACATAAAAAAAAACCACTTCCAAACCTTACTTGACATTAAAAGTTATGTATCTTCTTCTTTAATATTCTACTGGTGTTCAAAAGCACCAAAATGATATGCAAATAAAAGCCACATTATATCAAATCCCTAATGGATCCAAAAGATATCTCAATAGACTAAAAAGATATTTTGGAAGAAGTAAACCAAGGATTGTATAAAAATTCACTTAAGTTAGGAAAGGATCTACAGCAGGCCAAAATGCTTGAGACACAGAACTTCAGATGACAAAGGCAGTCAAAGATAAAGGGAAAAATCAGAAAATTAAGGTTAAAGGAGAAATAAGCTGTATGTTCTTTGAACCCTCATGTAGAGGAGTTGGTGTCCAGGATATTACATGTGCAGCTATGGAAAAGAACAGTGGAGGAGCATTGCCTTCCACTTTTCCCCTAAATGCCATTCAGCTTTCAAGTCAAGAGTATTTGTCATGCTGCGTTCGGTTTTGGATAGGTGATGGGTAAATCTGTACTGAGGTGTATTGGTGTTCAAGGCTCATCACTCCAACATCCCCTTTTCCCACAGTGCTTTGTCTTTTATTGCACCTTCCAGCCAGCTCCACTGGACCTACAGCTCTTTGTCATATATAACTGCAATGGTATCATGGTAGTAGTGACACCAAAAAATCATGTGTGTTTAGACCTGCCAACTTGTCCTTGTTTACTCATGACAGGACCCATTCATTCATCTCTTGTGAGATGCTGTCTGCTTGAAGGCATGGTTTAGGAGTAAAATCCCTTATAGATCTTTGAGAAGGTGGGAAATGAAACTGAATTAAAACTTTTGTATTGTTCTCCTCCTGCCTTTCTGTGAACTTCAAACACTGTTAAGCTCTTTGGTCTTGGGAAGGGCAGCTGCTAAGGCTGCTTTTTCAACTCCCTCCTCCTGAAGGAAGGGGGTGTGAAAATACAGTGGAAAGCACACCAGTACTTTATGGATGCTAAATTCTGACAGTGCCTGTACATATTACAGGCCGTACAGCTTCTCAGGCTGGTCCTGAGAAAGTAGTCTGGGAAAGACATAAGAAAGAATTAAAACAATCCTCAGGAATACAAAACAACCTTGCAGGTGTTGTTATGTGTTCCTTGTTTTCCTTGCAGGAGAAAGTCAGGGGGGTGGTGACCCCACTGACCAATGATGGTAATGTAGCAGTTTACTAACCAATAAGAGTTTCCTTTCTGTACTTTCCACGTATCTGTCTATAAAGCAGGCCTGCTAGCAATAAACTAAAGGATCCTCTTGTTCTGACTCCCTGAGAGTCTGTGTCGTTCTTTTCAGCCGTTCCCAATTGGAACGACAGTACTTCACATAATCAATGCTGAAAAATTCCTTAACTTCCTTGTGGGCTCAGTGTTCCTTGTGCAGATAAGCCAGTATTGTATTGAGATGTCTGGGTGGACCTGGGTGCAGATAAAGACCACAGCCTCAATTAGCAAAGAAAGACTGAGATGTTTACTGTCAACAAGAAGCTCATCCTGGCAGTGAGACGGGCAATGAACATCAAATGACACCCTGAGATCCAATAAATAGCAGTGCAGGCTCCAAATTTTGCTTCATTTATTGATCAAAACAAGACACAGAGATCACACTAGATTGGCTGTTGCCTTCCACCCTCACACTGAAAGTTGTAAACAAGATCCATCCCGTTTCTGTGCTCATGTTGTATCCTTGCAGCATCTGATCGTCCTCTACTTAAGAACTTTTACTCCTTCACTCACCCTTGGACTTGAAAATCTCACTATTCTCCTTTTACATTTGAGATTGAAGTTGGTGGATATCTAATAGTAAACAGCTCCTTTCAGGCTCACGTTGTTTAGCATTTTAGCAAAATCTTTACACAAGCTGATAAATGCTTAAGACTCACAATGAATACCAAAAATTATTTATTTTCACTCATGGATGTTGCTTCAATGGATAGCATAGTAAATTTTGCTTTGTAATACATGCTTCAGCGACCCTTTCCCCTATGAGACAGCCCAGATGAAATCACTTCATTTACGATAGAAAGCAAAAAGGTTATGTTTGGTCCTTTATCTGGAATTAATTTCTGCCAATTGAGTAATGTGTTTGTAGTGTTTAACTTATCTGTTTTGTCTGTTTCAGGTCCTGTTTGATGCCTGGGAAATTCTTAATTCTTCCTTGTCTTGCTGACCCAGCCTAATCTCTGTGTGGATACGCAGCTAGAAATTCAGAGTGTGGTCACAGAAGATTTTATTACACGTTATGCTAATTTACAACAAGAGGTGGGTGCTTTCATCCTTTTAGCAAATGAAACCTCTACAACCATACCAGAAATTATAGGCCACATTTGCAAGGTGAGTGAATGCTTGTTTTTTGAAAAAAACACTCTTAGCTTTCCCTTTTTTTTTACAAGCTGGCATTTGCCATGTGTACAAAAGACTTGAATACTCCAGTCAGGAAGATCAAAACATTCTGTGGGACTGACTGTTTCTCGGCAATGGGATGAAATGTCCTACACGTGTGGCATGCTGCTGTGAGGTGTTCCACCCTTGCCAGTGTAATTGGGAGTGGTTGTGAAAAGACCTCCACATTCAGAGTGGTGTTATCTTTCCTGCATGTAATTTAGAGATTGGCCCAGAGATATGATCTATTTGGACTGGAGGGAAGCAAGGACTAAGCCTTTGCTTTGGATTCAGTAGGAGGAATGCTTGAGCTCTAATCTCATACCTCCCAAGAGTTTTATTATATGGGATTTTTTGAATTTTCTACTCAGGCTTAAGGCATCAATGATATTTTGACATTTTCCTCTTTTTTAAAATCATGGTATGTAACTGTTTGTCAGACAGTCTCTTCAAAGGGATAAAAAGGGAAAGTTGTTTTCTGTTTCTTTTTCCCAGAGGCTATTAGTGGTGTATGTTTTTGTTCTGGACTTGCTTTCTAGTTCTCTGCAAATATATCTCCCCATCTTTCCTCTGCTTCCTGGCTAGAGGGAACATGCAAGGTGAATCCCACAAGGTAGTAAATCTGATCCCAAATGAAGTATTTTCCTTTATTTTTGCATCCATTTTATTTGTGCGGGCTTTTTTTTTTTCTTTCTTTCTCTCTCCTCTCGTCCCACATGGTCCTGATAAATCCATAAATTGGCCCAAACCCCTTCAGCAGTGCTTTTTTCCTGGCTCTGTGGGCTCCAGTTTCATGCCAATGACAGTGGAACCTGGCTGCCAGACCAGGTGGTTTGTAGCTGCCCTGCTGCCAGCCCTGCTGCCTGTAGGAGAGCTCTCCCAGCACAGCCTCTCCATGCCCTGCTGTGCAGAAAAATGTGTAGCTCTGCCTTTTTAGTAGCAGAATTAGACACTGAGTGGACTGAAGTAGGAAATGTTTGCATACAGCTCTGGCAAATAATGATTTTGTCATGTATTTCCCTGATACCCTTATAAACACAAGCAGAGTTTCCATTCTGTTTCTGCTCTGTTAGCAAGCAACAGTTTGAGAGGTGCTTGTAGCGTCAACTCAGAAGTATTTTCTAGTATATGGTCAGAAATCTCAAAAATTTGTGTTAATATACCGAAAATACAGATAAAATGATTGCTCTGGTGCTCCTGGAACAGAAATCTAAGTTTTCCTCTAAGATTATGAATGGCTGTGAAAGAGCATTGTGGCTCATTTTTTCCATTGTCACTGCTTTGAGTACAGTGCAGGGGAGCAAGGAACTAACTAGGAAATAAATCTATTGATATTGTGTCCAAATATCCTTGCCTTGTTCATATCCCCAAGGGTGTATTGAGAATGTATGAAAATAAAAATGTATTAGTACGGCAAGTGGTGAATATCAGTCCCAATGCTGAATCCATCAGCCTTCTCCATCTGCTAAACCATTCCCTTGATGACAGCATCAGTGTGCTCAGGACAAGCAAGTATCTAAAGAGTGTACCAGATTAGAAAAGTCAGACTTCTAGTGTCCAGGAGTCTGAAGCAGAAAAGGATGTGGGATAACTGCTGTTATCCCACTCTACAGAGTTGTTGAAGCAGCTATTTCTCTGTATAACTACATGCAATACTTGTTTTTCTGCTTTCAGTGTTGCTCTTGGTAATAGCCTGGCACTTGAACTTCCACACAGATCAGGTTATCCAACTTCTCTGAGAGTATTCATGTACTTGGGTAAATACTTAACTTTAAATGAGGCAAAGATAGCAGAAGTAGGCACCACTCATAGTGTCCTGTTTTGACTTCTTTTTCCATCTTACCTTCATCTCTTTCAAAAGCCTGTGAAAATGTCAGAGACAGACAGGTCCTTCTCACAGCAGGTAACCTCTCAGACTTGGAACAGAATTCTTAACCCAGTTCATGTTTTTTCTAAATATGGCCTATTTCAGGGCTCGTTTCACAGCAAGGTGTGCTGAAAACAGCTCTTCCTTTTTTGTTCCTTGGTGACTGCACTTGTTTTCATGTTTCTTCAGACCCTTTTGAGCCATCTTGATTACTCTGTTTTGCTCTCAGAAGTTCTATATTTTTCACCTCTCTAGTTCCAGATGCTTTGACAAGATAGGATCAGAGTTGTTCAAGTGAATCATGGGACAAATATTGCAAAAAGAAAAGCTGCTCAGCCTGGAGTTTGACCTTGTGTCCTCTGATCTGTTACACTCCCCTCACTCTGCCTGTTCTTCTTGTAACCCATGGAAACTGAGTGTTTGGGAGTCACAGTGAAGAATTTCTGTTCTGTATTTGCCAAGCATTTCTGGGTACTGTAAGGTCCAACAGTGCCAGAAAGTAGGTGCTGGTTCTGGGGGAAGAACTCATTAGTTTCCTTTGGGAATGAAATAGGACATATGCTCTTATGTAAATCCCAGTATTAGGCACTCCAACATGCTGAATTCATTGATACCTCTGTTAGCCTTCAGGAACACACATAATCACGGAATGATTATATGAAGGTGCTTTATTAAGAGCTCTGGGTGACAGGGGTACACATACCCAAATCTGACCCATCTTGGTTTTGAGCTGAACATGTTTTTATACTCTATAGTTATACAACTTACATATTAATTATTAAACTTATATTGATTTATTGTATGCATTGTTTTTACCCAAGCATGAATTTCTCGTGATCCCACTCAACCCCCTAACATTGTTCCTTATATCCTTTAAACAATAATTATATCTAATCACATCTAACAATTGTATCATTTATCATATACTGATTACACAGGTGCAGTTTCACCTGATCTTTAGCAGGCACAAGGCCTAACATTTCCCAGGGCCTACTTTTCTCAGGGCTTTCCAAGCTTAACTTTCTTTCTAAGTCCCCAAATTTTCTATGATTTTAAAACCTTTTACACTATCACCTGCCCTGAAATATTAAAGGCAAGAGCATGTTTGCCACTTTTGCCTCCTATGTAGCTTTAGAAAAATGGAAGAATAAGTAAAAAAAACAACTTCTTACCCTTAGAGTCTCCTATGTAGTCCAGGTTTAATGCACTCACAGAAGCAGTAGGAAAATGGTATTTCTATGCCTTCCATGTGAAAAAAAAAACCAACTATATTGAGAAATTCTCCACAGCTAAACTTAATTTGTAAAACAGCTGTGATGTTGTCTAGCTTCAAGGAGGTTCCTAAAATCATGAGTAGCACTAAGTGCCTGTGCGAGACAGCAGGCTCAGAGCAAAAGGTCTCTAATTCTGCTCACTCTGCTGCAGCTCCTGATGTAAGGAGTTCCCAATCCAAGGGTAGTAATTTCCATTTAATAGTTCTTAACTTTTCTTCTCTACATCTAATTGCATTTTGACCCTATTTAGAAATCTGCTCTCCACAGCCTCCTGCAACAGACGCTTCTACAACTTAAGTAAGCTCAGTTTTACACCTGTAGTTATAGAATCACAGAATGGTTTGAGTTGAAAGAGACCTTAAAGATCACCTTGTTCCAACCCCCTGCCATGGGCAGTTTGATAATTTGATTTGATATCCCTTTGTTCTGACATTATGAGGATCTGACTAATATTTCTTCATCATCTACTCATTGTTTTATAACATGTCTACCATATTACTAAATATGATTCTTTCATTTACCGCCTTAAAAATCCTAATTAATTTAATCTCTCATCATGTCATAACTTTGATAAATTTTTTCACATTTTTTCTCTATTTATGTTGCATCTCTTTTGAAAGAGGAGACAAGAACTCTGTATAGGAATCAAGACACAGAGATACCCTTAATAGACAAAGTAACATTTAATACTTACTTTGCATTCTCTTTCTGTCTAGCAATTTCAATTGTTCCATTTGTTCTTTACCTTCATAGATACAAAAAGCATATTTTCAGAGAACTATCTTCAGTGGCTCCAAAATCTCTTCCTTGGTAATGACAGGTGATTTCAAGCCTACCATCATATTCAGGTAGTTAGGTCTGTTTATTCCTCATTCAGGTTCCTATGTCTTTACCCACCCTGAATGTGACTTTATCTATACTGTTTCAAATTAAATTTCATCAGTGTCATCAAATATCATGAGGCCTTCAGAAATCTGCCTTTTCCATAAGTCTGCTTTACTCCTTTGAACTATATTCAGGTATTTTCTTACTTACTGAATTGCCAAAAATGTCGATCCTTTTAAGAGCTTACTTGCCTTTTAAATTTTTAACCTACAGGAGGGAACTGAGGGCTGGTGAAAAGCCAGTTTTGCAAACAGTGAGTTGATGCTCAAAAGCAGGTAAAACACCATCACACTTTCAAACACATTCTTTTAAAATTCTGTCTTATCAAAATGTTAGGTGTCTTCTGAGCACATGTAAGGATAAAATCTGTTTGTTACTGTATAAATCCAATTGTGTTGCTGTTTTCTAAATTTTAAATACCATTGGGAGTGAAACTAGTGCCCAGCTTAACAAACAGTATTGTCTAATTGTACATCCTTGGCTATAGAGCAAAGTTTTGTCCTGAAACCTGAAGCATTTGGGTCTTCATCAGGAGTGTAAGCAGCCTTGCATGAACACCTAAACTATGGAATTTGTTAGAGCAGATATTTTTGTTTTGAAAATGACAGTGGAGAAGGGTTGATGTGGCCAATGAGTAACATGTGCTCTCATAACATCTGATTTTGTTTTCCCTACCAGAGACATTACTGGATTTAGCCCTAATTTTGAGTTAGAAGTTACTCATTTTTTTTTATTTTTTTTCACTCTAAAACTGAAAACATGCCACATCCGAAGACAAATTTTAAAAGTATTTAAGGTAAATGAACAATGAAATGTATTTGCATTGGCTTTCTTTTAATTTTTTTAATTTTTATTTTAATTTTTAATTTTTATTTTAATTTTTAAAGAACATTTTTGTAATTCAGATTCAGTCACTGAATAATTGAGGTTGGAAGGAATGTTCATATGAATGAAGATTGCTCTGCCCATTCTCTATTTTCAATGAGTGGGAAAAAAAAATCATTCATTGGAGGTTAATGCTCCTTGCAGTTTTGAACATATCCAAATGCAGAAAGACTGAGATAAAAACCAGCCTGTGTTCCTTTGAGGGCATGCTACTGTAAATGTAAATGCACTTTTCCTGGCTACAACAAGAGAAGACTAAATTTAGGTTCCACATGCAGTCAAGAAATTTTGTTGAATATCTAAAGCCATATTATCCTAGAATTCAGATGGGGAACGAAGTGTCAGTTTCTTATGTGCTACATATTTTCTCCTTTACCTCTACTCCAGAAATTCAAAATTCATATGATTCTTCCTATCCCATTCCTTGATCCTTTTTAAGAGAAGGGAAACATAAAACTGGTGATCAGCCACATTCCACTAACACAACGTGGAATTGCAAATATCATGTATCAATTGAAAACTAAAGAGTTTGCTGACACTAGATAGAACATTAATGTTCAAAGAAAAAATCTGTGGATCAGCATGTTCATAAAAACTATCCCTAATTGTTTACCCAAGTGTTTTAGTTCCCTCACAATGTAAACAGGACTGAAAAGAGGATCCTAGAAATGTAACATGATTTTAGCATAAAGCAGAACCAGTCTGTTTGTAAGCAGGATAGTTAAAGACTAAAATGTCTCTTCTGTTTTCAAATAGATGAAAAATGTAGTGAGAAGCATCTTTGGAACCTTTTGGCGGATTCAGGAAAATCTCCTTTCTATGTAAAGCTGGGATGATTTTCTTGAGTATGAAGAAAATAATTTTCTACTCTTTTTGCTGTTATGCATCAGCTCTAATCACTGCTGCCACATACTAAAGGTATGTTATTCAAAATGTAGTCAATGTGTGACATCTCACTAAACTTTGAAACTAAACTATTGAGGCAACTACAGAAAACCATTACACTTGGTGTAATAATATTTCAAAGGAAATTCTTTTAAGAACAGGGTTTCCAAGTATACTCCTTCCCCTTACAAATTGGTTTAGAATAAAAAAATAACAGCTTTTTAAATTTGATATTAAATTAAAATTTAAACCTTCCGTTCTGTCTGCAAGGGAATGTTGATTAAAGGGAAAGTAAAGCAAATTTGGAGGGAACCTTTATAATTTCCTGATTTTTACACTCTCTCTCTTTCTTCATTCCTCTTCTCAGCCTGAGATTTTTTGAAGAAAACGAGGCTATGTGCACATCTTCCATTTACAAGCATGACATTAAGTGAAGATTAAACTCTAAAACTTCTGTCAGCTCACTGAAATGGCTAGCCTTAGATGAAAAAACACCCAGAAGTTCTCATCAAACATTTAATCCTAAGCAATCTGATGCCAGATACTGTCCTCATGAGGAAAAGCATGGGGAGCATTCCAAGTGGAACAAACATCATTTACTTACACGCAGTGGCCAGCAAGCAGTGATGGTCAGGATGTGCCCAGCACAGGACGAGGCTCTGCTGGCTGCTGCCCAGGAAGCTCTTTCACGAGTGCCACAGCAGCTGGATCAAGCAACAGGAGCCACAGCACATGATCATATTTTGAAGGGAATGTCACAGCTGTCAAACTTTGCCTTCTGCTACAAACAATACAGCCACATTCATGCCCCAGATACGACATCTTTGTTTCATTGCGAAAAGGATGTCTGACTGCGGAGCTTGGCTTTGAAAAGAAAGGAACTGAGCAGTTTTCAGTTTAAGTTCCCTCCTGCATGCAGGGTGCACTCCAGCTCATGTGATTTTGTTACCTGCAGTGTAGAAATTTACCTCAGAGTTGGTGACCCCAGGCTTCCCTTAGATACAATGAAGGTCTATAGACACTTAAGCAGTCATTCATCCAGTTTGTTTTAGCCATCACCTTCAGTGGCACATGAATTATGGTCATGATCTACTTATTTTTCTCAATTGGCAGTAAAGGGAGCCTGGAGTAAGAAGCTCAGATGTAGATTTCCTATGCATGGATCCCACTCTCTGCAGTGTCCTAACTGAGCTCCCTAAGGCTTTTTTCTACAAAGAGAATTGGCTAAAATATTTTTGAGACAATGATGTCCATCTAATTTCACAAACCCCTTTCTGTTAAAGGAAGTAAATTTTTTATTGTTTGACATTGAAAGTAAGCTTCTTGAGGCATTTTTATACACTTATTTACAGTCTAAATGATGTGGTTGTATATGTTTTTTTGTTTTTTTTTTAATAATTAAAAGACAGTTTAAATACAGTCATTCAATCAAAATTCAGATTTTTCCCCAAAATCTTCATATTTAGCATTTGTATTCTGGCAAACTCTGAGAATATATTTTAGGACTTAGTGAAATGTGGAAGCTTCCGTTTGGCTCCGATTTTCTTGTTTTCAATTTAAAGGTTAGCTGGAAGACTTGTAAGAACAATTTAGTCATCCCACAAAAGGAAAAAAAAACCCCATGACTATAATTGGAATGGGTCCAGGATGTTTGAGAGATAATTTGATTATAAGAGACATCTCTCTGGAGTGTTAATTGAGGTTTATAAGTTTCATGGACAAAGCAATAATCAAACATATGTCTAGAAACAACAACTAGCCCCTCTGCATCTGTCAGTGTGAGCTCCGTACAGTTTTGGGCTTTTTCCCATTAGATGTGTTCTAGGGGGAGCTTTGAGAACAGCAGTGTCAAGAGCATGAAGCCTGGAGACTCACAGAGCACCAGCTCTGACTGACTCAAGGTTTCAGTGGATCCTCAAGAGCCCATGCAGTCTGGGAATTGAGCAACCCTTTATACATATAATAAGAATTAAAATGGAAAACTATGCTAGGTGTTATCCATTCAATTCTTATCAGAGACAATAATCCATGTCTTCCCAATTTTGTAAGTATATTTCAGTACCTTTGCAGTAATTTAAATTTGTAATTTACATTACAAATTTTGTTTGTAATACAACAAAAAATATTTTAAGCACTCAGTTTTAACTAAAGATTCTTGGGGGTGCTTTCCTCTGGCATGCAGGCTGTGAACCACTTCCTACAATCGTGTGGGAATTTCACTCAGCAAATCACCATGATTGGGACTCAGTGCCACTGATCTCAATATTTTTAATCTCACCTCTTCCAGCACAATAAAATTGAAGATTCTGCTTGTAAACTTCTCCTAGGCCAGTGGAAGCACATGTGACCCTCAGTTCATTTGGGCTGTGGGATGAAAATATTCGCCTGACTTTTCTCTTTCCCTGTGATTGCTGGAGGTGCAATTTGACTATCCTGTTCACTTCTCCAGAAGCTGCAACATTAAATTTGTCTAACTGGGGAGAGCTGGAAGGAGGTGAGCCTGTTCCATCAGGAATTGCAACAGGATGAGGAGACTAATGGTATTTTCACCTCCCTTCTCAGGTCAAAAACCAAAACAGCTGATCTGGTTTTCTTAAATTTCACCAAATGCTTTCTCTCTGTGTCCCTCTGCTCTTCTTTGCCTCTGTGCTCCTCTTTGCTTGTACCTACTTAGCCTAAATTGAGGAGTTATCCATAGCTTAGTGGTGATGACAGTCACAGAAACAGCAGTTTGCTAACATTTGTCACAGCATCCATGACCACTTGGTCACCTCAAAGTTCCTGGTGTTGAGGATGGGCTGAGCTTGGGCTCTTCAGATTGACTGTGCTCAAGTCTTTTCTCCAGAGGAAAGTGAGGACTTCTATTGCCTCCATCAGTCATTGGGACAAAAATTCTTCTTGACCCCAAATCTGGAATGTCGTATAGCACTTTCTGCAGGCAACCCATGTGACTTCTTTAATCATCTGTCTCTACTTAACTTTGTGGCTGAACACTCCATGCTGACAAATTTTATAGCATATGATTGGGTAGATGGAAAATCCTGTCATTTGTCTGTTAGCTTTTTTCTTTTTAATTGCATGATATTTGAGAAGGTTGATGAGCCTGAAAAAAAAGACCATGCAGGTATTTTATAACAGGTATCTGTCATCTTCATGACAGGCAGATGCTAATTTATACTCCTTTTTTCTGCATATGATATGTCAACATTTTTCATGAATGTCATAATCAATATCCAGTATTTCATTTTCTGCAACAGCTTTTTTGCCTGATATCCTTTAGTAAGAGTCATTTAGACACAAGATATATGGGGTTTCCTCCTTCAAAAGTCAAGTCAGGACTGCATAATTTTTTTCCAGAAGATAGAAATCAAATAGGAAAAGTAAAGATAGAAAAGGAAATAAAGAGTGGAAAAATTAAGATATTAGAAGTGTCTTAGAAGAGTCTGGTGACTTTCATAAGTAGTATGGTTAATATGAAACAATTACAAGAATTGTTAAGGTAAGTCATTAAAATTGCTGTTGTGTTTTGTTGTCTTGTTGTTTGGGGTTTTGGAGATTTTTTGTGGGGGTTTTTTTTGAGGGGATTTTGTTTTGTTTGGTTTTTTTGTTTGTTTTTTTTTTTTGGTAGAGAAGGGTCTACTTTCTCACAGAAGAAAGCTGAGAGGCTCAGTGTTCCTTTAATATTATGCATGTAATTCAGATATTTTAATCCAGAAAACAGGGAGAGAGTTGATGTTCTGGCCAACAGCTGAAGCCATATTTCAAAACCTCTGAAACTTTCAGTTTAAAAAAATATAGTCTTTTAAAGAAGGATGAAATGGAATTTTGTATTTTAAGAGACTTTTGAAGATCTTAAGAGGAATTTTTGATGTTTGGATTTAACTCATCCTGGGTTTAGACATACTTTGGATCTTCTTTGGGCGGCTGATACCTTTCACTCTACTGATACGATGTGCCAGCATTAAACTTCAAGTTTGAGAGTGGATTTATTTGTTAATATCTCAAAGAGGTATGTAACTACTGATTTTCACTAGTGGAAGTCTTCTGGTAAATTCTGAAATGAGCCCAGTCCCTTTCACTGTTAGAAATGGGGGTAGCAGCTCCATGTCTCATGGTCTGAGGATTTGCAGAGGGGACTTGGAGACCTAGATGTGTAGGTGAGTCTGTGAGAGTGCAACTCATGTCCACATAGTTCATGTTGTGCATATAAAGGAAAGAAGTTACAAATGGAAATCCACTACAATTGAAGAAGAAAGATCCAAGGCTGGGTCCCAACAATCTGTCATTTTACTACTGATAGCTGTCTTTGGTGAAGAAGGGCAAGTATAAGTAAAGGATAAATAAATAAATAAATAAAAAGACAGGAAATTGAAGATTATTGAGGTGCTCCCCTGAGACTCCAAAAGCAAAGGGCCAAAACATCTGGCAGAGGGGAAAGAGCTGGCCTTCAGCATGGTAGCTGAAGCAGTTGTATGCAGTATCTTAAAGTAAAAAAAGCAATGGGAAAGCCTAGATTGCTGCTAATATTTAAAAATATTAATTAACATTTAATAAAAAATTTATATTTTTTATAATATTAAATTAAATTTAAAATTAATACAATAATGTTAAATTAATATTAACAAATATTAATACAAAAGGAGGGGAGACCTGGAATGTACCCTTAATGTAGAATCTGTTCCTTTAACAGGTAGCTGTTCTATGGCTCCTCAGGATACTGAACTCCCATCCAGAAGTTTTTTGATGTGCTAATTCCATAACTGCACAAGTTGGAACCAGGACTAGTGATGAGCTAGCATGATATATCTTTCATCAAGCTCTTCTGAAGTGAGGTGGCTGAAAAGCAATTCCAGAAGGTTTAGAGCATTGTTTTCTAAAGCAACACTGACTTAGGGGCTAATGGAGATCTTTCCTTGATGGCTGTTTGGAGCTGGTGCAACTGGAAGGAAAATTAACAGTAAAAGAGATTAAATTTATTTTGTTTTGTAAGCTTTATGTTGTCGAATGATTTCCAAATGCTGAGGTAGACTTTGTGATTATAAAATGTGAAATGTGTATATTTGAGTCATAAACTAATCAGTAAGGGCTTTTTTTTGTAATCTCTGTTCCAGAAATTTTCCTCATGGCTACATCTACATTTACCAGAATACATACAAGAAAAATCCGTTGTTCTTTAAGTGTTGAAAAATGCTGAGGTTTTCAGTTAAAATGCAGATTTGAATTTGTATATCTTTATTAACCTGACATTCAAATCACTGCTTAATGCAATTTCCAAGAGACTAAGAAACCCACTTTTAGTAGGTACTTGTTTTGAATGGTTTTTCATATTGCATTTGCTGCTTTTGTTGGACACGTGAGCAACATTTTTATTGCTCAAGCAGAGAACAGCTGGCTGATCCACAGAAAATAAAGCCATGAATGAATTATTCTGCTTGTCCTAAGTATATAAAATAAACTCATCTACTGCCGCAAACAACCCAGGATTTTTGTTTATTTTGCAAATTTTAGAGAAGCTATTTTATAGAGTAAAAATAAAAGACTTTCTGGAAAGTTTTATTGGTATTGCCTCTATCTTCTCCTTTCACCTGGCAGAGTCTTTGCTTGCTAAGAGCTATAGTCATTTAGGTGAAGCATATGCATCTATTAGTCTCTTTCACCTGGCTGAGCTTTGGCTCACTAAAAGCCACAGTAATTTAGATAAAGCAAATTCTGGTACATTTGAAAAGGAAGTATGACTTTACAGCATACTTCCTGCTGTGGATCATGGTCCTGGCTGACATGCTCTCTCTAGTCACTGAAAAGCAGGACCCTGAGACCTATCTCTACAACCCCTTTATATTGTAAGGTGGTTACACTAAAAGTTATCTAATTTTGGGGTTTTTTTCGTGGGTCAAGCATAGGTAACTGCAAAATAACTCTCAATATTATGAAATCCATTATTGTAAAAAAATGAGAAATCTACTTTGTGGATGATTTTTACCTCTCTGACTGTGTTGTCTTGGAAATTTTCTTTCCAGCAATACCAAGTGATTTCCATCTCCTCTGAAAAGCCATCATAGACTTAGTGTAATTAGGCTAACTTATTCCGTTGTTATTCCTTTCCTCCTTCCTGTTAACACTGAGCTGAGGGTTTTTTGGCATTCCATCTGCTTGAGAAACTGCTGGTAGAAGGGAATCTGGCCAAATATTTGCTGCTTTTTCTCCTGTTCCTGTCAGAACAGCTGCTGGCGATGACACACCTATCGTGTGGCGTTTGTTCATGGAAGTTTTACTCCTGGGGAGCTCAGGTCTGTCTGGACATAAGGTAGGAGTGAGTTCTGTGTGCCCATGAGCAATCTCTCTCTTACATGGAAAATAGTGTGTATGCAAGGCAGCCTGTGGAAGAGCTGATGCTGTGCTTCTTAATTCTCAGGGGATTTATGGTCTGTGGAAATTCTAGGCATACAAAGGTGACAGTAAGTGACAGACTAATGCAATTCTGGGTACCCAGCATTGCACAGCCTTGCAATTTCCTTGGACTCTCAATGAGAATTGGATAGAGGATACTGGGTAGGGACTGAGACTCTGTGAAGAAGGGTTTCTTTAAAATTGGACATCCTGATACTACAGGCATACTTTGTATGCTTAATGTCCTTGAAGCACTAGCTTAGACAGGAGCTTACATCTTGGGGCTGGTGTGCATTTGGCTTGTTTTCTGGCTCTGTGCAGAAGCCAAAAGCCATCTCATTTAATTGTCACAGACTTTGTCTTGCTGCATCCTGCCAAAACACAGTTTAAGATCCAGCATGACAAATCAGATGGCAATTGCCTCAGCACACAAAGTAATGTGTGAAGTAATGTGCAAAAATCCCTCAAAGTGGGAATTCAGTGATCCACACAAAATTTGGTGCTTCTAAAAAATGGCCTTCTAAAAACCTTTCTACCAGAATCAGGGCAAGGTCCAAGAGCTGGTTGAACAGTTAATTGGGTTCTCACAACATGAGCATTCCATGCTGGTCACTTTCTCCCTGGTAAGGCATAAAGATGTCCATTCAATGGGTCTGCTGTTCCTAAAGAGCCTCATACCTCTGTGGGATAAGAAGATAAATTCCTCACAGCTGTTAGGAAAATCCCCAGGACCAGTCTGCTTACCCTGCTTTCAAATTGCCATAGCACATTGAAGAGATCAACTGAGACTATGGAACTCATCCCTGCTTGTTCCCATTTTCTCTGTCCCAGTGTTACTGAGATCTTTTGTCGTGTTTTCCAGCTGCAGTGTGTTTACCCTAGAGGAGCCAGAAAAAAAAAAAAAAAGAAGATAATAAAATTCTCTTGGATTTACTGTGTTAATTGCCAAAGATGATAAATAAGCAAGAATTTTGTGTTACACCAGACTAATGAGAGCTTTGATAGATATTTTTTCCATATTACTTATTCTCAAAATATCTGAACTCACAGCCCTTCCCACAAAGGTGAAGCAGTATAAATTTTACTTTAAATTTTACTTATGTTTATAAGCGGTGGCTGTTGGCATGGTAACAGCTAATTTTTACTAATTTCCTAAAAGTAAATTCCAGTTGCTCTCTTTTTAGTCTGTAAATTGTTTGGCGTTAAAATTACTGTTGTTCAGAAGCTGGTGTGTAAGTTTTAACTGTTCCACCTTTACACAGTCTTGGAAAAATTTGTGCATTATACTAGAAGGGATAAGACAAAATAAATTGTAGTAACAAGAAACTAGAGGAGAACATGATAAATCAGATTTTTTTATAAGTATTGCTATAATTTATGAAGGACAGCCAAGCTATAATGATTGTATGTTTAGTCAAGTCGTTCTTGCAAGAATCTGAGATCGAAGTAGATTCTCTCCCACAGGCATTCATATCCTACAGATCATTTTGTCCTTTGGTAGAAAGAAAAAGCACTGTATTTTTTTAAACATTAGCTAAGTATCTCAGGAAGAATATTACTACTCTGTAAATTTTTCCTGAGTTAAGATGACAGAGTAATTTTCCCATCTATAGTGCAGTTTGATTAGTTTGATTACCTGCTTTGAATATCCATTGTTTGCTAACTTGGACATATTCATCATGTCTCTAACTTATGACCTTGCTTTCTGCTATGAAAAAAAAAAATAAAAATCTGCTTCTAGAACTTAGGTAGTGGCTTGATTTATACAACTTTTCTGTATGGTGATCTTTTTAATGAAATCCTTATTTATTCTAATCAGTTTGATATTTACTTGGCAAACTACAAAGGTGCTGTCAGTCTCCTACAAACCATTGTATGATGCTTGTCTCTACTTCCTAAAATAGTACCACAATTTTCATAGGTTGTCTCAATGACACAGAAGCGTCCTTCTACTTCAATGTTCCAATTGTGTAGCAATCCTTTAGGAGATTATAAAGAAACATGTCTTTCCTGAATCCCCTTATTTCCTGAGAAATCTTCTGGATAAGATTTAGGGCTCCAGTTCTTCAGTATATTTTGCCATTCCAGGCTGGGCCTACTGCAGGCCTCTCCAGAAGGACATCCTAGAAATATGGTGGACGCTGCCTTAGTCTTTGTGTCTGCTCTGTTCTGCAGTTCAGCTTTAGCTACTTTCTGAATCTTCATTATTTATTCCATTCAGAGGCAAAGGAGCATTTGCCCTAACCCAGGTTTTCCTCTCCAGATGCGTACTTCCTACTCCCAACATAAGCCATAAGCTTTTTTGTCTAAGCAGTTTTCAAGTTCCTCAAATATAATTTTTCCAATCAAAATAATCAACTGTAAGAAATAAACACTTTCTTTGTAAAATGGTGGCATATGGATATGTGGCAACCCATCTTTTTTTTGCAAAACCACTGTTGTAGGGGTAATAAATTATAACAAAAGCACAACAAAACCTTGTAATGACCTCCATTCTCTTGTTCATTTTATTGTCAAAATTTGCAAGTTAATAAACATACAGCATACATTTTGTCAGTGTAGAGAGGCATACTAGGCTTTCAGGTCTCTCTTTCCTCCCCCCTCTGAGGACTCTGAAAAGCTTAAAGCTGTCACAGTGAAGTAGACTCTTGTAAAGAGGGATTTAGCTCAGTAGTACTTAAAGGTTAATGAATTTTTCCCAGAGACTGAGTTATCTATTGGACTAGCATTGGCTAGTGTACTTGGCTTGGTAACTTGTAGAATGGTTAGATTATCAGAATGCCTAAATTACAGCTACCTAAAGACAATCTTTATTCCTCTCAGTTTTCTCTCTTAAATTTCCATCAAAACAACCTATTTATATGCAGAAAACATGTATTAAAATAACCTTTGCATTTTATATTGTAACTAAAGCACACTGAAGTTAATTTGAATCTTTCCATTTACTTCAGGGAACTTCACATCTAGCACTAGAGATGGATTTTTTTCCAGTTGTCTTGTACCTTGTTATTTGTTCTGCTGAAATGATAGCCTGACTGGGAAATTGTAAGTCAGGAAGCTTCTCAAAAGAAAAAAAGCAAATATACCCAAATCCTATCAAGGATCACACTGGAACTTTGTCATAATGGGATTTGTCAAAACAGTATTTCTCAGACTCTAGATAGCCTATCTTTTGAGTGCATGATATTTCATGCAAAAGCCCTGATTCCTCTCGTAAATTTCACACTGTTACTAGACCTCCCAGAACATGAAAAATGATATCAAAAGTGTCATATAGTTTTCCTGGTATTTATTCTACAATTAGCAAGTGCAGTAGTATTACCTTTTCATGGTCATATCCAGCTGATAAACTCATTTTTTTCTAGCAGAAGTTCTTGCCCTAAGTCCTGAAAGATAGACTTGTATTCTGGCTACTGCATTTTGGTATTTGCAATGCTACAGCCTGGAATCATTATTTCTTCCTGTACAACAAACAAATCTTTTCCATCAGTCAGATCTATTAACTTCCAGTCACCAGAAACAACTTCCTACTTTTTGTCCCAACCCATGAAAATAGAAAGATAAATCAGTTCCACCAGTGATACCCAAGGAGCTCTGTGAGTTACCTCTCTCTTTCATTTCTAAGGCCTTAGTGACTAAGAAAAGCTTCCTCCCATCCCTCAGTTTACTACCTGCTTTAAAAACCTTGTGCAAATAATTAAATAATTTCTCAAATACACCCATGGCTAAATAGCTTAATAAAATCAAATGTATGCACTCTTTCCAAATTTAATCTAACTCCAGAAAGATTTTTATTGCAAATATCATGCTAATCTGTCATGGTCTAGCCCCAGAGAATGGAATGGTGGAGAGAGCCTGTCTCCTGTAAACCATGGTGTCCAAGGTAACTGTCCTAAATCTGGCTGTTACAGGATTTGTGAAGGAATTGCTATCAATGGAAAGCAATCACAAAGTTTATCTTGTATAGAACAGAATTATTTTTGAGAGATAAGTCTTACCTTTTTCCTCATGAATACAGAAGGATTGCTGTGTGGCAGAACTGTGTTCTTATTGACCAAAGCAGGAATCATGTTCATTTTGCTAAACAAAAAAAGGGATAGAAGATTTGACATGTTGAAGTTCAGCAGCTTCTGGAAGAAACCCGTGCAAAGAAACAGGAAGTGTGCCCTGGCATCCTAGCCACAATAGCAATCTTTACTTACTCCAGGGCTGCTTCTTCCATTTAATGTAGTGCTTCCAGTATCCAGACTGGCTTAGGTGGGAGTAAGAAGGGTCTTCAAGTTATTTTACATTCCTTTGCGTCCCACAATTCCTTCACTGCCATCAATCTTTAATATCAATATACCGCAAAGCATTTTGAGTGTTAAAATAATATTTTTGTTCATTGCTGGGTTACTGAAGTTAAACATTACTTTACTTGCCACAGTAACAGTACAGTACACCACATGTAGAACTGTTAGCAATCACTTCTTTCTAAAGGAACAGAAGTACAAACTTACTTATATAGTTGTTTGAAATTTTCTAATAAAAGTATTTGAAAAGCATTAACTGCTATACAACACAGAAGAAAAAAGTCACCTCTACATATAATCTCACAGCTCATCTGTTAAATTTGTCATCATTTCTCAATAACAGATGGTAAAAAAATGTTATTTGACACCTTTAAATTCTAAATCTTTTGCTTATCAATTGCCTCTGCAGGCATTTTCAACAATTTACACCACAAGCTAAAAATTTTGGTATTTCTAGTTGAAAACACAGACATCTAAAAACCATATTTTTTTAACATATTTTTAGACATTTAACGTGTGTTAAATGCTTACTGGAAGGCTGGAAAAAGTTAAAATCTCTTTGTCAATCACACCTTTAAAGAAAAGTATTTGTCACATTGATGAAAAAAACCAAATTACTTATAAAAGCATGCAGAGATAAAATTTATCAGCGTTGTTCCCAAAAAGGGAATATAAATATAGTTAAGTATTTTGGAAGAGGAACAGTCAAATAAATCTCTTTTCAAACGGCTGAGCAGAACTTTTTACGTTGTGTCCAGTTACATGCTCTCAACCTCCCAGTAAAAGAAATTATGGTCACTTTTTGGTTCAAAATAATGTTCATCTGAGTCACTCCCAGATGCTCCTCTCCACTGTGCATGCCAGTTAAGTCTTGACCCCTTCTGTATTTTCTTAGAAAAAAAACTGATCAAAATCAGAGTTGTCCTCTGCTTCCAATTTTACAGCTCACATAGGTATTTTCTGTGGCATGGACATATTTTTTGCTTTACATTGACAAAGACTTACTCAGCAAGGTTAATAAACACAGAAGCACTACACTAAAAAGAAATGTCCTTAAGCAGTGATGTCTTTGTGTATGCTGCTTTACTCTTGAGCTTCTACCTGTCACAACAATAATACCTCTTTGTCAAGGGCAGGTAAAATCAGACAAGAAACAAGTGAATTGAAATCCCTGGTGTTTTTTCCTTTACCATCTGTTTATTGTTACATGATGAACAAGAAAAACACATAATTAAAAATGAAATTTTAATAGAACTTTTATACTTTTAAAAAATAAGCCAGTGTTTTTAGTTTTTTCATTCTTCCTTTACATAATTTCAATTATTTTAGATCCCTTTTCCACATCTTCTCTCTCTCCAGCCTTTTTTATTTTCTCTAGCCACCTCCATTTCCTTTTAAGGGACAATGCCAAAGAGGTTCAATTTTTAGTAGTTCAAGAAAGACACCACCTCTGGCATCTTCCTTGCACTGTGCTGTCAAGACATTCCCCTGAAGCCTCCATCCAGTTTTAAAGGAATGGTACAGTCTGTGACACATCTTTTACTCTTATTTGTCATTTCTTCTAGTTTCCATTCACTTCTCCTGTTGTCAGTACTTTCATTCCCTGTGTACTTTACTGGCTTCTTCATGATAATTTATATATATGCGCATTTTTCCTACATTCAGTCTAGATATGTCTCTCTGATGTGACCCAATATAAGGTTTATCCTTGGAATCCAGGGGGGAAGAGGTGTCTTGGCCATGCCTGTCCTCCTGGCTGACACAATTGGTTTTACTGGATAGGCACACATCAATCACAGGGTGGGATATCAAGGAAGGAGGTTGTAGGATGATGGTATTATTTTAGCAAGCAAGTTCTCCCTCTGTTCAAGACAAATCATGTGGAAGGGAACACATGTAACCAGTGCAACAGCATTGAGAAGCTAAAGACATTGACTTCATCGTGGTATATTCATCACGGGTACAACTGAATCTAGTAAGGACTATAAGGAATTAATTTTTTGCTGATGAATTGAATATGTTTACGCTGCAAAAGAAAGGGTAAGTGGAGATAGAATAGAAAGGGAGTGTGAGAGGTATAAAATGTTGGGATAATTCAGCCAGATTAGAAGAGTTGAAAGGCGGGAGTTGTTCAAATCTGCATGGGTGGCAAAGGATAATGAATTAAAAGAGGGGGAATGAAAGGCAAGGGAAAAGGGTGCAGTGAGATTATATCAGAGGTTTGATTGTCTTTTTTTGTTATACTTCATTACAGATGCAGTGAGATCCTATGAAAAGGTGAGAAAAGCTTAATTTGAAAGTCAAATCTGTCATTTAGTTTGCCAGTCATGTAAGAACCAATTTCAAACAGAATGGCTAAAAAGTATTTCTGAAAACCAATAGAGGCCATGATTTGGGCTGTGATGTGATTGGATAACTAAAAGGTATTATGGATGGCTTGTGGTTAGTGCTTACGGGGTTAAATAAAAATTTTCTGCTTTTACATGGTTTTCTTAGGTGATGCTGAATATTCTGTACAGAAAACTGGAACCTGTGTTTCCCAAAGGCCATCATTCAGTGAGGTATTAGGTAACCACCTTTTAAATGAGAGCATATACTAGAAGTGGCCTCTTTCACTTAAAGATCTTAATAGAGGATATACCAATTTTGCAGATGTCATAATTTCTTAGAACGTTTCTCCTTCATTAAACTTACTTCACTTTCTCATTTTCGTAAGTGAAAGATGTATTTAATATTTCACTTTAATTAGGCACTGGAATGATGTCATATTTAATTAGTTCAGCCTCCCACAGAGACATGATTGCACACACAGTGTTTTAAGCACTTACTAATATTCTATATGTTTGAAAATTTTTTGTTAACATTGGGCTACAAACACTCACATTTAATTGTAATATTTTCAGAAATGGGAGATTTAATCATGAGCTTTACTGCATATTGTCTTACTAAGAAGAATAAAAGTTCTTTGTAAACAAGACAAAAACTCCTCCATCCAGTTCGTTCATCCCTTTAACTAGGAATATTTTAGGCTGTTTTATTACTTTCATGATACTCATTCCTTGGAATCAAGTAGAGGATCTAAGGCCTAATTTTGAATTTATATTCTTTATCTAAAAATATATAAGTTGCTATTTTCAGGTGGGTGGTAACTGGTAAAAAAAGCAGCCAAACAGAACATGGAGTTCTTCATAGGTTGAGGAATGTGAGAGTGAAATCTGGACAAAACAAGAGTTCTTGGCTTGTCTCTTGCCTTGCTAGTGCCAGAAGGACATGCTTTTGGATGTCAGGGCACTCATATAAGATGGACTGCTTAAGAGAATAAGGTGGAAATTTTCTGAATTTTTTCATGTTGTTGTTATTTCTTTGAGCAGGGCTGCAAAAGAGGGAATGTGCTCATTTGAGTCAATTTTCTCATTGTTTCCTTTTCCATATAAAACCCATGTTAGAAACCTTTTGATTTCAACTGTGGTAGAGATAATTTTCTTCCTAACAGCTGATAGAGTGTGCTGGTTTTGACTTAGGATGAGAATAATGCTGATAACACACCAACATTGTAGTTGTTGCTAAGTGGCACTTACCTTGTGACAAGGACTTTTCATCTTCCCAAGCTCTGCCAGTAAGCAGGTGCACAAGAAGCTGGGAGGGAACCCAGCCAGGACATCTGACCTGAACTGAGAAAAAGGATATTTCATACCACAGAACATCATGCTCAGTATGTAAAATAGGGGATTTAGGTCAGCAGGGGGCTATTGCTGCTCAGGGATGGGCTGGGCATCAGTGAGTGGTGAGAAACTTGAATGTGCATCACTTGTTTCTCTTCTCTTGTTATTGTTTCACGTCTCTTTTTCCTTTTCATGGCTATACTACTGCTACTACTGCTACTACTACTACTATTATTATTACTACCACTATTATTATTTAATTTACTTTTTTTTATTTTTCATTTTTCTTATTTCTACCTACAGGTTTTACATTTTTCCAATTCCTTTCCCCATGTCACTGGCTGGGGCTGCGAAGACTGTCTGATCAAGTGGCTGTTTAAAACTTAGTTGCCAGCTGGGGTTAAACCAACAATTTTGTATTTGGACATTAACTTTTATGACCAAAAATCCCATAAAACCAGCTATCTCTTCTAGTCTAAGCTTGTACTTAAAAGTAAAAAATGCTTGGTTCCTTTCACCTTGTTTACCCTCTACATCTATAGATGTTTTGGATCAAGCACACTGCTAAAAAATAAAAAATATTTCCTTTGCTCAAGCTGTTGAGATTCTCTTTCCAAGCACATCAGCCCTCTGTTTGAAAAAATAAGCAGTGACAAGACAGCACTGCCAGGCTGAAAAGGGTTATGGAGTACTAGTGTCAGGTCTACTGTTCACCTCCAGAAAGTGTCTAGAATGGTACTATTTTTTATGTTGGAAAAGTTCTAGAAAAGAGCTGCTACCAGGCCTTCATGTTCCTGCCCATAACTAGTTGATCACCACCAGAGAAAAATGGTGAACTTTCACGTGCCTTGCTCCAAGAGATTCTTTTTTAGAGCTCCATTATCATTTTGTCTGAGGGGCTGCAAATAAAAAAAGTGCCCTTTGTTGCTTTTTCACTTAGAAAAAGGATCTACTGTGAAGTTACAGCTTTGGAAAATTAACTGATCACATGACCTACTTGCTACAGAAACCCCTCTGGAATAAAATGAAAAGCAAGAAGAGGGAGCACTGATAGGTGCTAATTTACAGAAGAATATTAAGTTTCATTGATTTGTGGCAATTGATACCACCTCCCTCTTCTATTTATTAGCAAAATGTTTGAAAGGAGGTATCTCTTAGTTCGTCCCCTGGACAAAAATGCATACACAATCACTAATTTTTATGTTATGGTGCATAAGTCATATTAGCCTGGCTAATAAAAGAAAGGTTATTATTGTACTGAGCCCTATCTCCAACAGACATAACCAGTGTGGTCACTCTCTCCAATAATGCTGCAGTCCCTCAGAAGCCACAAAACAATGTGCAGTGTTTTAACCTTGACTGACTGCCAGGTGTCCATCCAGCTGCTCTCTTGCTCCCCCTCCTCAGCAGAACAGGTAGGGAAAACAAGGCTTGTGGGTAAAGACAAGGACAGAAAGGTTGCTCGTCATCACAGACAAAATACACTTGCCTTGGCATTATTAAGAGTAGGATAGTGAGAAACAAAAGCAAAATTAAAAGCACCTCCACCTCTTTTTCCCCTTCTTCACAGGCACATCTCTCCTATTTTCCATCTCCTCCCACCAGCAGGTCAGGGGGATTGGAATGATGTGATCAGTCCAAAACACCTCTTTGCCCTTCCTTCCTTATCACATTGTTATGCTAGTCCAATGAAGGGTGCCTCCCATGGGGTAAAATTCTTCGAAGACAGCATGGGCCTCTTCCACTGGCTGAAGTTCGTCAAGAGCTACTCCATGGTGAGGCGTTCCCATGGGGTACTACCCCTCAGGAAAAAACTGCTTCAGCATGAATGCCTTAGGGACCACAGTTCCTGCCAGGAGATGAATTCAGCATGGGCTCTCCATGGTCTGCAACTTCTTTCAGGGCACATCCACCTGTTCTTTTGGGGGTCCTCCATGCACTGCACTGTAGATGTCTCCTTCAACCTGGTGCTCTACGGGGTGCAGGAAAAAAAGGCAGGCTATCGTGGTCTTCTGCAAGAGCTGCAGGAGAACCTCTGCTCTGGCAGTTCCTCTCTCTCTCTCTCTCCTTATTCACTGACCTTGATGTCCATAGAGCTTTTCCTTTCACATATTCTCACCTGTGTCACACAGCCTCAGTGCAGTGTTCTTTTGCCCTTTCTTAAACACATTATCTCTGAGATGCAACCAGCATCCCTGATGGGCTCATATTTGGCCAGTGGCAGGTCCAGTTTGAAGTCAGCTGGAACTGTCTCTGTTTATGTTGGAGGCAGCTCTTGACATCTTCTCATAGAGGCCACTCCTGCAGCAATGCTGTCCCAGTAAACACCTTGACATGTACACCATATACAAAATGTTGAGTTATTAACATAACATATTAATATATTAACATGTTGAGTTCTGCAACATGAATTATCTAGCTTGGATGTTTTTTCTAAGCATGACCTTATATTATAAGGCATAGAATCCAGATTCAACCCCTTTATAAATGGGTGTGTTTCTGCTGAACCCCTAAAAGGCTGAAACAGAGAGGCTTACCCCACACCCTGGCTTTAGATCAGCATTTTTGACTAGGAAGCTGGTGGGTACTGTCTGGTTGCTCAACGAAAAATAATGTTTGTAAAATCTTTCTCCAAAAGCAGCAAGCTAAATGCTAGGAGTGCAAAGCCTCTTTTCTCACTCAACAAGGCACTTAAGCCCAATGGAATCAACTTTCTCTCCAATCTATCTTTGTCATTATCACCAGCTCTGATAAAGACATATGATCTTTCTCCTTGTGTGGAAATTCTTTCTGCTTTGTGTCTAACACAGCTCATCCACTTCTTGTCTACTGTGGTTTTCATCTGTCAGTAGGTGGTGGAATATGAAAGTAGGCAGGGTGAAGATCAAAATACTTTATCAAGCGGAAAGGACTAGAGCAGAAGAAGGGTAGTGAATACATGTATCCTCTGTATTTTGATAAATCAAAAATGACGATCTATCTTTCCCTGATATAACAGTTGCCTCTTTAAACCAGATTTAATGATACATCTTCACAGACACAGGTCTGTGTCTTGTTTCCTTCAGAGAAGCAACATCTTGCAATCTTATAGGTAATCTGTCATTATGAATGTGAGGGAGGACAGAATACACAATACAAAATCACAGAATCATTTAAGCTGGAAAAGACCTTTGAAATAATGAGGTCCAACCTATGACTGAACACAACCATGTCAATTAGACCATGGCACTAAGGGCCATATCCAGTCTTAAATACCTTCAGGGATGGTGACTCTACCACCTCCCTGGGCAGCCCATTTCAATGTCTAATCTGATTTCTGTGAAGAAATTCCTCCTAATATCCAACCTAAACCTTCCCTTACTTTCAGGCAGTTGTAGGGAGCAATAATGTCTCACCCTGAGCTTTCTTTTCTTCAGTCTAGACAATCTCAGCTTCCTCAGCTGCTCCTCATAGCACTTGTACTCCAGACCCTTCACCAGCTTCATTGCCCTTCTCTAGGCATGCTCCAGCGCCTCAATGTCATTACTGATTTGAGGGACCCAGCACTGGACACAGAACTCGAGGTGTGGCCTCACCAATGCTGAGCACAGGGGAAAAGTTCCTTCCTTATTCTCATTGGTCACACTGTTTCTGATACAGGCCAGGATGTTATTTGCCTTCTTGGCCACCTGAACACGCTGCACACCTCTGGCACATACTCATTGCTTTAAATGCTTGCTGAAAGCAATATTGGTCCAATACAAGATAACAGTTCTCTGAACAACCTGTCCTAGTGAAAGGTATCCCTTTCTCTAGCAGGGGAGAATGGACCCAGATGATCTTTAAGGTCCCTTACAACCCATCCATTCTTATGATTCTGTAGTTCCATTATTAGTGCAGTCTTTTATTTGCACATGACATATATACCTGCAGAGTGGACTGCATCCCACTGGTTATATCCAGTGGCTTTAGTTTATCGCAGTTTAATGAACCACTAGATCATAACATGTCCTTCTACCTAGGCACTGTCTAAAAAGATAAGTGGAGCTACTGTTGACCTTAAAAATCACAAGATATTTTTCTTGTTGTTGCTGCAATTTACCCTGATTGGTTCTTGTGTAGATGGAAAAAATATATAGACTGTTTCTAAACCAGAAAGAGAAGAAAATTACTGTGAAGTCCAGAGCAATTCATTGTTACATTTGAAGGTGTTCAGTGAAGTGTCGAGTTTTGCTGTTTAACTCCTACTTGCAGAAGCAATATGCTCAGTAGTTCGCAGAAACCTGGTGATGTCTGTTTTCTTGAGCTGATTTTGCCATTATTTGGGAGCAGTAAGTGGGTCAGGAGTTAGGGACCTTAGAAAGTGAAATCTTGCTATTGATGCTTCTGTCTTGACATTGTACAATTCCTATCAGTTGGTGGGGCTTTTTTTTCGCTAAATTTGCATTACCCAGTATGTGACATTCTTCATGAATATAATATATCTCCTCTTCTGGAGATAGAAAGCCTGCATGGTTAGGGGATTTTTAGACACATGTGCCAGAATGTGTTTTTTATTACTTAAGAACCTCATGAAAATGCAGCTAATTGACAATTGACTGCTTCTTTCCACATTAATTATTAAACTCCAGGAAATTATGAATAAGAGCATGGAGATTTGTTTCTCTGTAAGTAATAGATTGTGTGAACACCAAAAATCACAGTAAAATAGTTCCCTAATAATGTCAAGGGATAGTCACAGGCATTCTGCCTTCAAGAAGCAATTAAGAACTTTTTTCCAGAGGGGATATCTGCTAAAACTGCTTTTCAAAACAAGTTAATCAGAGTGGGTAGGCATTAATTTTTTTCCTTACCTTCAGATGCCTAGGGACATTTTTCACCTAGTGTGAAAAAGGAAATGTGCAGAGGCTTTTCTACAAAAAATCTTATATGAAAATTAAAAAAATATGTCCATTTGAAAGGTATAAAGACATTTAAGAAGCTGCTTGCAGTTGAGGGAAGGAATGACCTTCCCCAAGATTGTGTCCTGATATAAAACAAATGACCATATATATATACATATATATATATATATATATATATATATATATATATATAATTTTTTTTATTTTTTTTTAATAAAGACCTCAGTAGTAGAGAAGATATTTGAAAATGTTTGTGGGGAGGAGGAAGGTCAGAGCAAGTATGTATCTGGTGTCACCAGGGAACAAGGGTATCAGCAGATCATACTTACAATGAGAGCTAAATAATGCTTCATGATGTGCATTAACTGTGGGCCCTTGGGACTGGAGATTAGAAAATATTAGACTTCTATCAGATCACAGCATTTGCTTTTTGATGCATTCTCCTCTCCTTTCTTCTGTTGCTATGAGGTATTGGTAGGTCCAAGGTTACCACCTCCTAGTCATGAAGTTGTATGTATGCACAGTAATTTGGGAGGTGAAGGGTAAACAGGGAAAGGATTTATTTATCTGGTAAGCTGAGTGCCCTTTTAGACATTCAAGGAGAAAATTGTTATTTTCTCATGCCTGAACTGTATGTATAGAAGGAGGTGAAATCATAGGCAAAGCAAAGAATAACTTCATTTTCCAGAGAGGCTCTAGAACTGCTCTTTAGTTTTGTGATTAAATATCTGATGAAGAGATTAGCGTTGGATCAGTAGCTATTTCACATGACTGAGCATGGAGAGCAAGGCCACACCTGTGTTTCACACATTTTAAGACTTTTATTTATCTCTTACTTACCTGGAAAAACAGAAAGAGAAACAAAAAAAAAAATAGTTTGATCGTCCCCCATCCAGTAATAACTTAAAAATTATAAGGTTTTAGAATATCTCCGTACAAGTACAAATGAACCTAAAAGGAGTCCTCCTATTGAAAGACTAGATTTCTAAGTGGTACTTCCTGGCTACTACTGCCCACTTAAAGATATCACAGGGTGTGTGAGTCCAGTCCAGATAAATTAGCTTATGATAAATGTTTGATTGCAGTTGAAAACAAATGTTCATAAAAAAAAAATCACAGTTTTCTTCAGCCAGCCTCTACTCTGCTCTTTACTGGATAGTGTATACACCTGCCTTTTCTCCATTACCCTTGACCCTTTTAAAGTACAACTTGCTCAGATGAGCAAGCTCTGCAAAGCTGATATTCAGTGCATGGTCTGAGGGTTGCAGCAAAATATGTCAAGGTAGAACTCTGCACTATACACTAAATCAGCTAACCATACCATCTAGGTAGTTTGCCCAAGAGACCTCAGATCTGAGTTTTGGAAGGCCATGGTTTGAGCTTTAGAAGTAATTGAAGATGAAAGCAAGAATATATTTGATGCAGGAGTTCACTGTTGCTGTCTACGCAGGTAGGAGATAGGGCAGGTCCTGAAAATTTGGTCCTGTATGTTGGCAGCAGTGGAGAGCTTCAAGAGAGGAGTCACTTTGTGTCAGAGAGGGAGCCTTCCTAAGCTCCTGGCCTACAATTGCACATCACAGAACTTGTACCCAGAATTCCCCTATCTACACAATAAAAATTCCAGCTCATTGTGGGGTGGATCTGTGGAGTCCATTTGGCACACATGGTCATTCATCAGGTTTTACATTAACTCTAGTCCTTGGTTATTTGTGGCACTCTTGACGTGTATTTCAGTTTATTTTCACCCAGAATATATGTACTGCATGCAGTAAAAAACTGCTCTGAGATGTCAGCCAAGGGAGCAAAATGGGAATGTTTGGGAGCGTCACTTTAAAAGGACACTTCTGATTCAAAATGAACTGCTAATGTACATGCACACAATAGAAATATTAAGTGCATGGATCATGGTCTTGCTGTACTAAAAGCCTCTTCTGAAATTATCTTTCCTTTTCCATGCAGACATCCCAGAAAAGATGGCTTGACAACGAACACTATCAGTCAGAATATTTAAATGTCAGTTATCACAAAGGTGAGCTTTTCAACAGAAATTCAAGAAATCTCCTTCCTGGAGAACTGGAGTTTTAATCAGGTTAAAACTCAATGACTGTAAGGAGGGTCTCCAGTGTGTCTTTCTAGAGTTTTGTACATTTTAAAGTCAGAAAGAGCCAACTTTACTTCCTCTGTAACAAGGGCCTGAGATTTCACAGAGGGATCCTTGCACAGAGTCTCTTAAATACGGTTCATGCTGCAAACGTTCTTTTCTTATTTTCAGAACTCCCAATGAAAAGAAAGATATTACTCTCAAAGGAACTCTACACCTGCCATTGATTACTGTCACTACTAAATGTGATTCTTGCATGCAAGGTCCAAAGTTTCCATACACAGCAAAAACATGGAGATTATTAAAATTCACATATTCCTGGATTACATTTTTGATGTAATAAATGGAGGGGCTTTAATGAAAATTATTTTACCCACATTTTTATATTCATTGCACATACTAGTATGGATACAAGCAACTTTTTGTTTTATTAAAATTCAATGTTGAGTTTCCTTGAATTTTGAAATGAGGTTCCAGGACAGAAGAACATTACCTCCTTATGTATTTTTCTCAAATATACATGTAAGACAGGTAGCAGGAAAGTCATGTCAAGGACTGTCTCTTCACCTGATGGATGGTGAAGATTCCAAGCTCTTGATATTGAATACACTACTCAAGACTTCAGAAGAAGAAATGCCTGGAAAATTTATTTTCTTTTATGGTGAAAGCCTAATGGTAATGTTAAGCTAGCTTCAATTCAAGGGTCTGATTCACCATTCTATGGGTTTCACAAGGACCTTTCTGAGTAGTTTCAAGGCACTGGAGTGGGTCCTGGAAAAACAGCCTTGCAGGTAAATGTAGGGACACTGTAGCCATTGTATCTTCCATCAATTGCTGCAAAATAAAATTAAATATGCATACCCTGCTGATAGAGGCAGAACACAATCAATATTTCTCCTGAAATATCCATTTCAGGAAACCTACAGAGCCTTTGGATAATGGTTTGATGTAAAATAACATTGAATTCACCCTTTCAACTATAGATCACAGTGACTGTTCCTGGATAGGCATGAATAAGTTTCCTGAACAAAGGAGCCTTTTTGATTATTGTCCAGCAATCTCATGGATATTAATTTTTTATTTGACCTACATCTCTTCCATGTCTAAACACCTTGTGCAGTCAGGAAGATTTGAATGCTGAAATTCCAGCAGTCTGGATGCACAAATTGACACATGATTGAAAGTGTTTGACCTGAATATCTATTTTAGGAAAACCTCCACAATGTCTAATTGCTGGTTTTATCTGTCTTCTCTCTCATCTTCTAGTTGCAAATGCTTTGTTCAGTGGGGCTTTGCATATTTTATTTCACACTTGCAGTATCTCATATTTATGTTAATATATGTCTGCATAAACAATTTAGTGTTACAGGAAAAATAGTCAGATATACAGCATAAAGATTTGCTGTTAGTTAGACTTCCTAAAATATTTTGGTACAATATGTTCTGCTTTTCTATCTGGACATGAGAAGGTTTGCTTGAAATGTTGTTTGGTCATCATTCAACTAACCATTCTTTCAGCTTGACATTATTGACAGGGTGTTTTCTTACACCACCATTGCTGAAAACAGTTTTTGCCTCAGATCTGATTTTTTACTATGGGTCTAAACTGTATGTCTTTAGATCTGTAAAATTTCACCCTGAGAAGAGACAGACTGTGGTCCTGGTAAGTGAGTTTCATGACAGGCATACCATAAAAAATAGAAATTAATAATTCAGAATTTACTATAAATTTGGTGATTTATTTTTGCTATATTTTATTTTTTTCCCCGATTGGATTATTTTTTTCCTTAATTTTGACTGTTATCTTTATGGCTGTGGATTTATCAGATGGATAGATAGACTTTATGTAGCTGCCAGGAATGGCAATTATATATGCATTTGCATTGGAAACTTCCCCTGTGGACCTACTTTTATAGCAGCAGCTGATCTGAGCAGATGGAAATTAGAAGCCAGAGGGATACACTGAAAATCACACCGTGAGAAAACTCTGAGAAAGATGTAACCTGTCTCTTGGACTGTAAAATTGACTGGGGATGGTATGTGGCAGTCTGTCCTTAGCTGCCTAATTTATCCAGTCTGATTGACAATGCCATTAGATTGAGTAGATGTCCTTCATAAGTGTGTACTATTATAACAATTTTGGAGATGGGAAGTGGCATAGAAGAAGGAAATATTCCAGCACCAGCAAAAGCTTCTGTGCTTCTCTAAGTTCCAAGGTGATGAGAGCATATGGAAGCATATCCATAGCTATGTATTTCTATCCTTCAAAGAGAGTTTGCATGTGGTTACACTGCTTTTGGGTGTCTATATCATTACATATCCTGAAAGTCAAAGGGGTAACTTTTATAGTTAATGCTTTTTTAATATTGTATATGATGTGGTTGCTGTTGTCCTTCAGTCCTGTGTACAAAAAGAAGAAAACCTGACTGGTGCTTATAAGAAGAATGTGCTTTCACTGTGCTTAATGTTTCAAAACATTGGAGGAATCACGAAGTTCTGCAAGTTCCATTTTTATGGTGCACTGAGCTTATATTATGCAAATGAAGCTGTAGTTTTCAAATACTCTAATCATAAATTTTATCCAGATGAGCTCAGTGTAAAAAAAAAAAAACAACAGAACTAATCTCTTTCTTTGATGAACACTCCAAGATGCACTTAAGTAATTTGTAGGTGAAAGAGAAAGAAACTGATGCTCACATAAACAGGAGCAGCATGGAGTTTTTTCTTTCTTGTTGTGAAAGATGAGAATAGTCAGTCATTGCCAGCAATGGTTCAGCTTTGTCTTTGGAGCTGTTTGCAGGAGCTGGGAAGAAATACCAAATTAGTATGCAATATCTAAGTGCACTGTACACTTACTCATACATTTATGTCTCCTAGAACTTTTTGACAACTTTAGAAAAGTGCAACATTAAATAATCCAGTGTCAGAACCAGACTTCAAACAGAAAACTGCACTCCTATTGTGCTTTAATTTTATAACAATATTTTGATCTGTCAGCAATTTGTCTTAAGGTCTGATCTAAACCTACTCACTTCCAATTTGAACCCATTCGCCTTTGTCCTGTCACTGCATGCTCTTTTAAGTAGTCTTGCCCTCATCATTTCTGTTCCTTTTCTGTACTGTGTATGATTTAGCTATTTTTGTATTTCCTTTTTCTTTTCAGTTTCTTTTATTTCAAGTTTCAGATACCAGAGAAATTATGTCACCAATGACATGATGTGATGTGATCCCCCTTAGATCTGTGTGAAGGATCATCCCAAATTAATAGGAGAGAATTTATAAGAGACTTTATAATTTTAAGACTTTTCTAACACTATGATCTGTCACATTTCCACATGTAAGGTCAGGTTGTTCATTCACCTCTTACAAAGTCCATTGCTCAAATATTTATTTACTACCCATGTTTCTTGACTGCTGGAGTGAAAATGCTGTGGTCACATTTGCTTTTGAGATTAATAGCCCCATTTTTTCTTCTATACTAGAGATTTTGGTGTTTATTTAGATTTCTAATGTGACAAGTGTCCATCTAAATGAGTAAGATGCTTTTAATACTTCACAAAATAATTAAACAAAATCAATACATATATAAAAAAGAAAGAGAAACTGCCAAACAACATCACTTCAGGTCTGTTTGATTCAAAAGGCATTTTGAGTTTAACTCACATCTCGCATGAGACTGAGAATGAAGTGGGTGACTCACAGCATGTCAATGAGATAACTAAAATTTTAATCTAGATTTCACCCACATGAATATTACCATTAACAGTTATGTCATTGTTACTTAGTGGTTACCTTTTGCTAATGGGTTAAGCTAGCTTTATAAATCAGATTTTGATACCTATAAACATCTGTTCAAAACAGTTTTCTTCTTCAATCCTGACAGCTGTCATGCTCATGCTGTGTCAGAGAGGTTGGAGGAAACATGTGGATGCACAGTCAGGATGTTTTAGTTCAGTAATTGTGTATATCAAGAGCACTGAAGATGCACATGACAGCTAATTTTGTGATCAAGACTGTACAGAGCTGTGGGGGACACCTACAAGGATTTACCTACACAGAAACCTTACCACTGCAACTGGTTTAGGAATTGTTACTAATCAAAATTCCATGATCTGAAATTATATGCCTAATTTCAGTCTGAACAGAGCTGTACCATCAGTGTTATTAGTATTCCCATGCCTATGTGATGGAGAAATGAATTACTTTTTTATTCTTAAATCAAAATAATCTCAGCTCATATACTGGCAGAGCTGTACAATTGTCTCTATGGGAACTTTCCCAGGGCTGAAAGTGTTTCAGGTAGCTGCTGAATACTAGTGAAATGTTCCACTTTTCTGGAAATTAGTTGTTCTTTGTTCAGATTTTGTTAAAATACAAATTAAACCCTTCCAGTGAAGTAAAAATGCTGAAGTATTTAAGACAAAAAGAATTTTGTTCAGGTGTAAAAATCTTCCCTTTCCTCTTTTTTTTTTTTAAGGAATGCTATTAATGAAAAATATGAGCTTTTGTCATAAAGGGTCATGAAAAATCCTCCAGGAAACTAACAATAATTTCTACAGTTTTTAAAGGGAGGCACTATGGACTTGAACAGTTTGGAAGTTGAGCTTGGTGTATGACCACTTTCTACTCTGGGAACCTTTTATTGGACTGTGCCACTTGCACTGCCAGGAAATTGATCTTTTACTCCACTGATGGCAATCATGGCTAGTAAAAGATTAAAAGGCTGCCTAATCTTCACACTCCTGCCAGCGGCAATCAACAGAGAAAGCCCTGAAAGGTGATGCAGGGTGTATGAGCGGAATAGGGAATGGTGTGCACTTTTCAGAGGTGATAGTGTCGAGCAGAGGAAAAAGGTGCTCCACTTTGAGTGATATTGAACCATGAAGAGTGCAGTGCTTTGGGGTGCTGCTCCCCCTGCCTGCTGGTGGAATTGCTGGGGCTGCCCAAGCAGGAGCTGTCCTTGCTTTGAGGCAGCTGTGAATCTGCCAGGGGCTGTGGAGGAGCAGCTGGGAGCATGGGGAGGGCAGAGGCAGCTGCAGCAGCCACAGAGAGGCAGTTTCTACCTGACCTGATTTGGAATGGCACTGGGATCAGGGGGTTTATCGCACCCTTTGCATTTGACTGAACGTGCTGCTGTGCTCCCAGTGGGCTCCTGAGCCCTGTGCTGCGATGCTCTGCCTGCCGAGCTGGCACATTTCCCTGTGCCAGTCACTGCACTGCTGTGGTGACTGTGGTGCACTGACAGCTCTCCTACCTCACTGCCCAGCTGTGGCTGTGGCCTCTGGCAAGGCTATCTCAGCCCTGGGCAGATGCCTAGCTGTTTTTATTGCTGAAAGGAACAATGGACTCTCCAGGGTAGGAGCACGAGATGGCTTTCTATAAGTGCAGTCAAGGCTCTAGACTAATTCTGCAGAAGCTAACGAAAAGTAAATGTTTCCATCTGATTTACTACCATATGATGGTAGTAAAACATTTGCTTGCAACCCCTGGCTCTACAAACTTTTATCAATCCTGAAGCCATGTAGACCTTGCGATGTATTTGTCCACTTAGCAGCAGCAGTTGATATAGGTGTTTGCTTCCAGCATGGGAGCAAAGGTTGTTGATGGTATTTCTGTGACATTCTCATATTAATCCCTGCAGGAGACATGGTGGAAGTTGGCTTTAAAACAACAGTATAATTCAAAGTATATTTCCAGGGCAGAAGAAATGCCAGTGCTACCAAGTAAATGGTGGGGTGTATGCAGCAGAATATACCTTCTGTACAAGGTAGCAAAAAACAGAAGGCTAAAATTAAATTATCAGATCCCCATTACACATCAAACTTGCCTTGTTAGACAGAATTTCTACTATTTCATTGTTTTTCTCAAAAGTGTTTTATGTTGTATTTTTTACTGTGCAGAGTGCCTTTTGAAGTAAATGAGTTCAGGCGCTCTCTGTCTCCCTACCCCATGAGAAACAGTATCTACTGCTGTGCATGACCTTGTCAGAATTTATGGTGCTGGCACAGGCAGCTGGGCTGTAGCCATAATTCTCTCCAGAGAAGGCAGAGGAGTTCAAGTGTTTGGGGTGACAGATAGGGCCATAGTGACTTTTCTTTCAGGAATAAGGAGTGGCAGCATTGTCTCCTTTACTCAGTGCAAACAGTTTTGGTTTAGGTTAAAGATGATGTCATTTAGAGCTTCCTATTGCCAGTGTTTTGTTCCCTGAATTATTGCTATACTTACATGACTGTATCTTAACCCATTGCTAACACGTGATCTTACTCTTCTCTTGGACAGCTGCCTGTTTTAAGAGTAACAAAGGTTTTCTTCTGAGGATTAGAGCTTGCTGGAAGCCTGACAACAATTCCTTTTTCTATGGAATATGTTGGTTTGTCAGAAAGCAATATGTTCCATAGCAATATTCTTTTTTGTACCTGAGAGTCTCCTTCTGGGTTCCCAGTTGGTCTAAGAAGATATGGGATGAGCTGTTCTTGAAGCCATTTTATATTTATGTGCTATAGAGTTCCAAAGTCTCCTGCCCTCTGATTCAGCAAAGGACTCAGATCTTCAAAAAATGTGGTAGCCAAGTTTTTATAAAACTTTAATTTTTATAAAAAATAAAGAAAAGAAATGAAGTTGTAATTCCTCAAAATGATGAAGTTTCTCAGGAATAATAATTTCCACCAAAAAGCTGATTTAGTAACCGAAACAGAACTCTGTGTGTGATGAACATGCCAAGTTTTTTTCCAGTTGTACAGCACCATTCTAGCTGTTTCTGCTACATTCACATGGAATACTTCTCTATGGAGATCTTCTTTCAGGACCCAGATTTTGAGACTGAGTTAAGACCTGTGTTCACCATTACTTTGCTGTTGAAGTAATATGGAAGGCATATAACCTGTTCCCTCAAGGACCATCTGTTTTATAGCAATGCATTTTCCTAGATGCTGGAGTGGTGGGCTGGAGTGTTCCTGACAGTACCAGTGAAGAAATAACAGCACATGTTGGGGTCTAGGCAGATCCAAAACCTTCTGTGCTAATATCATGTTGCCTTCACATGCAGCCCATTTCCAGTCTTAAACACATCAGTTGTCCCATCCCCTCCCAATCCAGCAGAGCAGTTAAGCATATGCTTAAGTCAAATTGCTGCCAGTCTGATTTAAGTAGCACTTAAACTAAGCACATTCTTAAATGCTTATATGGCTGTGGAAGGATTGAAACATGTGCTTAACGTTCAGTGCGTGCTGTTATGCTTTGCTGGATGGGAACTCTAAAAATGGAAAGGGACTAAAACTATTTTATTTCATTGTACTAGTGTTCCTTCAAATATGCTGTTGGCTGATAGAATGGGATAGCTTAGTTCAGACTGAGTTTAATAGTATTGCTTCAACCTATCAACTTTTTCAAGTTAAATATTTAAAGGTAGGAAATTCCATTGCTGGGGTGAATTTTGGGGGGTGTGGTAAACCACTGTAAGTCACTGTAGATGAAAGAATAGAATAAAACAATTAATTTCAAAACACTATGTTTCTAAACAAAATTTTATCTTGGACAGTCAGCAAGGTGTGAGTAATATGATATAAAGGGATAATAAAAGAAATTCACTTGTACCTTCAGCAGTAAATGGAGACTATGGTTTTCATCAAGAAAGTATGAAATAAAGAAATTTCAGTCCTGTTTTGACTGGAAAATTTCAATACCTGAATCAGTCATTTCCATATAAGTTTTCATAACATAGAATCAAAGAACCAAAGAATGGTTTGGTTTGGTTTGGTTTGGTTTGGTTTGGTTCCAAGCTCCCTGGACACCTTTCACTAGAAGAAATTCTTCAGTCCTATCCAGCTTGGCCTTTAACACTTCCAGAGATGGAGCATCCACAACTTTTATGGGAAACCTGTTCCTGTGCTTCATCACCCTTAAAGTAAAGAACTTCTTCCTAACATCTTATTTAAAGTCTTTCAGACCTGGGCACACACACACAAAAAATGTATTTGTATTATAAATTATAAAATTATATATTATGTATATGTATTATAAATTATAAAATTATATATTATGTATATGATATAATATCCATAACATATAAATATATAATAAGTATAATCTTTATATTACCTAATGAAAAACTCTATTATTCACTTAAAACCTTCAAATAATATCTTCTCGAAATATATTCAAACATTTTTGCCTAAAAAGTTAAATTTAAATATTTTTCATCATTACCTAAAAAGTTATATTTTAAATACCTTTTTTTTTTTTACAGAAAGCTCTTTCTTCAGCTATTGTGGTCCTCCTAGAACTTCTTGTTTTTCCTTAAGGCTTTATCTCAGGATTATAGTTAAGCTTCTAAATAGGATAAACAAAATTAATTCCCAAACCTTGACTTTATAACAGTGTATTTCTTGTAAAGGATAAAAAGTCTACTGAATAAATTCAGCTCCAGAGAAGTGGGAGTCTGACAGATTTAAACAAACTTAGTGGGAGCAGTTGGCATGCAGAGTGCTAGAGACCTCATCCAGAGAAAAAAAAATCTGGGTTAAGAGAAATGTCATAAATTTCAGCAGGGAGAAAAGCAAAGTGAGAGGAACATTGCCATTTACCAGTGCTGCATGGGAACCTGTTGAAGACCACTCTTGTGCAAAGGATCTGGTTAAACAATGAGTGCCAAATTCAAAATGAAACAGCAGGGAGCATTTCTGTGATCAAAATAAGCCTTGTGTCATTTATTATCTGGGAAAAAATGCAACTATGTATATGCTGTCATTTATAGACACTTTTTCTTAATCCCCTGAGTTCTACACAACACTGAGTGTGGGAAATTAGCACTACCATTCAGAATAATAGATATAATTAATTAGGAGTTAATAGAGCAGGTTGATACGTCATAAAAATTCACACTGTATTTTCATGCAATGGAAATATTTGATTACTGTATGTAGTATCAGATCTGATGCTACTCAACATTTTCATCAATGGTCTAGAAAAATCATGAAACCAAAATGAATTTTCAGGATGACACTGACATTGCTATCTTGGCAAATGAACAGTGTGGAAGGGTTATATAGTCCTCCTGATCACTTGCTAGTTCAGATCCTTTTTAATATTAGAATTTTTTCTGCAGTTTAAAACAAATATATGTATCTAGAAAAAAGATATCCATTCCACAACTTAAAAAATTGATGTATTGTCTCAGTGTCAGTCACTTTGAAAAGAAGAATAGCTTAAAAATAGGTAAAGCATGAACCTTGAATACGTTATTAGGGAAACACAGGTAAGATACAAATGATTACATCAAATGGAGGTGGGAGTCCAACCTGATTTCATTCTGTATGAGACATTATGAAGTTATTAGAATTTTTTTTATTAAATGTAGGGGTCCAGAGTTTTCAAAGGAAAAGTAAATACTACAGTTATGGAATTTATTAAATAATTGGAGAACACTTCCATGAAATAAATAAATACTTAAATAAATTTTAAAAAGTTTAAGCATAAATACTTCTTTGAGATACCCCTCATCTTTTGATTACTGTTGTTAAGTACCAAAGTGAAGACAGATATGAATACAGTAAAAAAGGTGCTGGTTTTGAGCAGTGTCTCCATTCAGAAATTACCCTGCTGATGTAAAAGTTTAATTTCTCTGGGAAGATAATAGAAGATTGACAACACTGTTTGCAAACACAGTCAAGTGACATGAAGCTGAGGTATAGAAAACCCCATATATTATTTTAATTGTTCTTTAGACTTGCGTGTTGGAAAAGTAGAACATATATGATTAAATAATACAGGCCTGTGATACACTTAGAGACACCCTGCACAATATGCTTAAGATTCCTGCCCTGCTGTGGGAAAAATCAAATCACAGTAGTAATCTGTGCTTGAGTAAATCCCTGATATACAGGCAAAACCAGCAGGTTCAGTGGTCCTCCAGCTTGGACTGAGATCCACAGTGTCTGCATTCCCTCTTGTGTGCTTCTCTCCAGGTGCTGCTTGGGCATGCCTCGATGGCAAGGTAACAAAAATAAAATTACCCTTCATTTTTGGTTTTTGTGGCTGTTCCTGCAGCCTGTCTGTGCAAGCTCACACAATTGCCTCACCAAAATATGTTTTTTCTATGCTCTGAATGTAATAGGGAAAGTGCTTTACAGTGTTTAGCTCTGCTAGATTCTCCTCTCTAGCTGTTTTCTCATCAGGAGAAGGTTCTTTAGTCGAGGGGAGAAAAGAAATAGAAGTGATGAAACTGGAGCCAGACAAATTAAAAAAGTTGGAAAAAAACCCCATTTTTAACAGCTAGATGGACTAGATCGATGGTAAAATTAAAAACGTCAAGAAACATCACAGGGACCCATTTCTCATTTCTCCATTCAAGACTAGATGTATGTGGAAACCTGTGCTTTAGTCAATGGCATCTAATTCTTTATTAAGCACCAGTAAGTGAGCTACAGAAGGATGACTTGGAGAAAATAATATATGACATCCAGAGATTCAGAATAAATTATTTTATATAATAATATTTTATTCATAATATGGTCATTATTTTATAGTCAGAGTGAGTATTGAACAGTATAAATCTATTATTTCAGCTGCCATTTTCTGCCTGCTAATATCCCACCCATCATGTCTCTGCAACTGAGATACCTTTCAATGTTCTACTGATCAATCACCAAAGTAGTGTTCTTCAAGCACTCTTATAAATAGTAGAAAGGCCTCCAAGTTATGTTTTTCATCCCAGGACTCCAAATTTCCACCAAACAGAAAATATCAACATTTGTGTACAGTAATAATAATCTAAAAACTAACCATACAAAATCCTCTTCTTAAGAAGTTGAAACATAATTTCCCCATAATTATAATAGCCATTCAGTAGCAATAACAATGAAAAATAAAGAAATAAAAAGAAATAAATAGTCTCAATAAAAAAACAAAAAAAACCCCCATATGTGCTGTAGTACTTAAAATTCATGTTGTAAGTATCTTTACCAGCTTTTTCATTTCCAATTGCACCAACCTTTATACGTCATAATTTTTTCCATAAGTACATGGCCTCACATTTCTTTGAGGGATTGATGGCCCTGGTGTGTTCAGTACCAAAGTAGTTCTAACTCAGCTTAGAGAGAACCCTTGACAATACTTTGTGAGCTCACCTTTTTTTTTATCTTTCAAATTTCAAAGGACTTGGTTAGCTCACACTTGTCATATCCCCACATCAATCTGACTGATATATTTTCTGATACCAGAAAAGTGTGTTTTCAGACCAAATATGATTATCATGGAATAATTAAAATTTCCATTGACCTCTAAAAACAATTGCAAAATAAGATTATAAAATCATTATTGGAAAGAAAGGTTTTTTTACTTTTTAAGTTCAAAGAGGAATTACAAATGAGAATTCTACAAGACTAATTTCTTGTGTGTGGTACCTTGGTATTTATACTAGAATCATACTCAACAGAGACTGAAACTCAAACAGCAGTCACATTTTGTGTCTTAATATATGAGGAAATATCTTCAGTACTTTCTTTTGTAATGTCAAGTTTCACAGAAATCTTTCAAAGCTAGATTTCAGTGATCCTAGCTTGGGCTACTAACATTTGTAATGGAAAACATTTTGACTCTTTTTGTTCAAAAATACTGAAAATTCATTTGGACTCAGATCATAAAAATACCTTAAAGGATGGAAATTCTTTTATTTTAGTTTCTTTTAAGACTGTGTGAAAAATGTACTATGTGGTAGCAATGCATTTTTTGATACTGACTGTTTGAAATCTCATATTTGGAGACATTCTAAATTTGCACTGTTTCACGTCTTCCTTGAACATTCACAATTCTTCGTGGGTAAAATTAAATCCTGGATAGTGCTTTATCAACATGATAAATCACTTATCACAATTGAGCTACAATATCACTTTGTTAATCAAATATTCATGTTGAAGGAATTTTTTTTTTACACTGCTGCTTCTTTAAAAATATCACTAAGTCATCTGTCTCTTCCATATAGCTGGAATTCTTCATTCTCCCTTCAGTTTATCTTTCCTGAGCTGAGATATTTGGTGTAGAAAAACTCATATGTCAACCAATATATGTGATCGTATTCCTGTAGTCACAGTAAAAGATTAGATATTATTTTCTTAGTGATAATATGAAAAGGTCAAAATTTAAGATGTGGAGTAAAATACTTCCATTATAACTAGAGTTGTTTGAGTAAATTACTAATACAAAGTGTAGCAATGTGAAATGGAATATGAGATATAATTTGTCTGTCTTTTTTTATTTTCTCCCACTGGGACCTAAGAGTGCTTTTTGGTTTGAATGGTTTCATCACACCAATTTGATACCTATCCAGCTTCTTCCATGGCATTAAACAGTGCCCTCTTCTGCACCTTCAGAAATAAATTTATAGAACCATAGAATCATAGAATGATTTGAGTTGAAAAGGATCTTAAAGATTGACTAGTTCCAGCTCCCTGCTATGGACAGGGACACTTTTTCTAGATCAAATTTCTCAGAGCCCCATCCAACCACCCCTTGAGCACTTCTAAGCCACTACAGGCATCTACAACTTCTCTGGGCAACCTGTTTCAGTGCCTCACCACTCTCACAGGAAAGAAATATCTTCTTAATATCTAATCTAAACTTTTCAGTTTAGAGATATTCCCACTTATTCTATCACTCCATGCCCTCAGAAAAGGTCTCTCTCCAGCTCTCTTATAGGCCCCCTTTAGGTACTAGGAAGTGTTCTAAGGTTCTCCCTGAAGCCTTCTCTTTTCTTGGGTTGAATAAACCCAGTTCTCTCAGCCTGTCTGCTTCGGAGACAAGAGAGAGATCCAGCCCTCTGATCTTTGTGGCCTGCTCTGGACTTTCTCCATGTCCTTGTGTGGGGACCCAGAGCTGGACACAGCAAGGGCAGAGTTGGGAGGCAGAATCCCCTCCCTCTCCCTGCTGGCCACACTGCTTTTGATGCAGCCCAGGATTCAGCTGCCTTTCTGGGCTATGAGTGCAAAATGATTGTCATGTTGAGCTTCTCCTTCACCAAGAGCTCAAATCCTTCTCCTCAGAGCTGCTCTTAATCTGTTTTCTACCCAGCCTGCATTTGTGCAGCTACATCTCTTAATCAGCAACATGCCTAACCTAAATTTTAGGCCTGCCTGGAACACTCATTTGTCACTAAAAATGAACATTAACAGGCTTTTAACCCAGAGAGATATTTCTGGATTTCTCAGCACACAGGCTGGGTTTCCTTCAGTATTTGTCTCTAGCAGGTCTACCTATTTGTTTCATAAATTTATATAAGGTTAATTGAGATTACCATGTGGTCACACACTGCTTTGAAACCGGTTTTGAGCCTGGGCCTATAATTGCTGATTTGCAGAGTTTGCCTATTTAATAAAGTAATAATTTATTAAATTATTTATTACTATTATTTTTACAAATTATAAAAATTATAATTATAATTATATATAGTGATATTGCAATGTAGAATTTATACTTTATAAAATAGTTATATTATTATTTATTAGTAGTAATAATTATTTTTATTATAAAACCATCCTTTTCCTATTTTTTTGCCAGGAAAACTATTCTTTTGCTCACTAGGAAGCCTCTTCCTCACACTCCTGCAGCTTTGAAGCACTTAATGTCGGCAGATTAGATTGTTTGCACATCCCAATACCTCCTACATCTAGGTCTTTCCTTTAATGTGTTATTTAGTATTTTTTCTTCACAAACTGCCCATTCCATGAGTGGTTGTTGTCCCAGTGGAGACATGGCAGAAAAACTGTCATCTCCAATAACACTGTTTGAATCTGGAGTTTAAAGAGTTTTTTCTAATCAGAGGAATATGCCCTACAACATCCTTTAGCTTTTTGCACTGCTTGCAGCTTGAGGCCTGAGTTCTGTATGCTGCTGAGGGCTTGTGCATGTTTTGTTTTGAGCAGCTGGAACTACTCAGAGTGCATCAAGTTAAATATATACACAATTCTTTTCAAGATCCAGCCCCTGAGAGGACTCCTGACATCTTATAACCTTCTAGCTTGATTGCTCTCCACCTTGCGGAGCACCCGTGGGATTTGCACACTTTTATAAGCATTCCACATAGACATTTCCTATTGATGCTTGCTCCTTGGCTTTCTGTAATGAAATATGCTGTTGAGTTCAGACAGGGAGTGAGATTTCAGTGTTGACATGGTTGAGAAATCTTGAGACTTGCCATCTGCTACTCTGGTAGCTTTGAAATAATAATAAAAGTTTTTAGGAGTGGAAAGATATTAATTTATAATGGCAAGCTGATGTCAGAGGTGGTAGACTCTACCAGACACAGAAAAGCTGTAATGAAGGGATTACTTGACTCTATTACAAAGGTGCACTATTTTAATGCATTATCAGGGTCAAGGGTTCAAAATGAATTCTGAGATCCTGAGGGCAAGGATCTGTTTTGCTGTGCTTAAAACAGGCAAGCTGAAATTTCATTAGAACATAAAGGTGCTGTATCAAGTGAAACTAAAGACCACCTAGCTCACTGATTCCAACAGTGGCCTGGTGTGCATATCCATTTCAGAAGCTGAGCATCTCCTTTTGACTCTTTTGGTGATATGGTTGGTGGTTTTCTCATAATATAGGTAAAATCCTTTAACCTTCATTGAAGAAATATACAGAAGTTGTCAAAAACAGAAGTCATATTGTAGGTGTAAGAGAATAAACAGTGACAGGATCAGAAGAAGAGCAAAAGGAAAAGTTTAGGAACACGAGGTGGGGGGGAAAAGGAAACAAAAGTAAAAAATAGCTCAAGTCATTCTACTTATTAATTTTTCCCACTCACTCAAGATCCTGTCAATCCTTCTGTCTCAGCTCACCCTGGCAGAGCTCTTCCTTCATTGTCAGAGAACTCAGGATCCCAGGCTTTTGGCTTCTTCCATTTTCAAAACTATTTTTCGTAAGATTTTTTTTTGTGGAAAATCACAAATTTATTTATACACACATACAGACACACACAGAACCATTAGGAGTGGGAAAAAAATCAAAATCATCAAGCAGATCTGAACAGAATTGTTTAACTATGCCTCTGTAACCCTCTACAGAGAAAACTGTGAATCTAGAATATCAAAATTTTTATTTAGAAATTGTTAAAATTCTGATAAAGCAAGTAACTCTACTCTCTTTAGTGACAGGTCCTCATAATTTAAAAATAGTTCAAAAGAAAAATGCTGTCAGCAATTGAATCCTTTTCCATTTTTTAATCATTTAACTTTCAAATGACTAGAGGGTTCTGCTATAGATCTAAAGATCCCATTCCTGAAAATGACTCATATACGAGTAAATATAACCCTACAAGATATTAATTCTGTGATTTTTACTTAAAAAAAAAAAAGGAAGAAAATACTTAAAGTAAGTTTTCGTGTCATTAAATCACAAACTTAAAACTTAGGATATGCAAGCATTCTGACTATATAGCCTATGCACATCTAATTAATTCTCCTGACATTAATTATAGAATCATGGGATTTTTTTTTTTTTTCTACACAGGAAAAAAGCCATATTTGCATAGGACAAATAAATTTCAGGGATAGTTCTGACTAGGCCTAAAAGTATCTATTAAGAGAAACACACCTTATCTCACCCTCCATAAGTGTTCTGAAGATTCATTTTTTTCAAGATGTAGGAAGTATATAAATGTTCTAAAGACATTACCTGAGGGAAACCCTAATGAAAATAATCATATTGTCCCTGACTTATGATTTAAATGATATGTACAAAGATGTACAAAGTCCCTCATTTAAAAATGTTGATAAACAAAAATAATGAATCCCTGTTAACAAAGTGAAAGTTGCATCACATGTATTAAATGATGAAGCAATTGCATATTGCTTAATTATGCAGAAATACAAGGGACTATAGGCAATTCTACTCAGGCAGCTTTAATTTTGTCATTTCTTAATATCTGAGCACTTGATTTTACAACCCTAAAATTTCTTTTACTCCTATGCCTTTTTTTTCCACTTAATGTGCATGGAAAAAGGACCTTTACCGCACAAACTTGTGTCATGACTCAAAATCAGTGAAAATTTGTGATGTAGTTTATAACATTATTAGAAATACAAGCTGGTTAGCATCAGAAATAAGAGATGGCCTAGAAAAGTCATTATACAAAGCAGGTCAGAGTTTTAATGAATATTATACATACTATTTTTCAGATAAGATGTGTCTCCAGAGGCAAATTACTAAATGTCCTTACGAACATACAGTGTCTTTCCCAGCCTTTCTCCATCCTGCCTTCTCACATTTAGCAGTAGGTAAGTAAGAACTGAGATTTAGTTTGGTCTTTCAGCAGATTCCAGCTACTTCTCATGCATCACTATTCCTTGTGGCAGCACTGACTTGATAGAACTCACCTTTAAAAATAAAAAAGCCTGCTCCAGAGTCTGTTTTTGCATGACCTCATTTTTGCAAAAAAATATTTCTTCATAGCTCTCAAAAACCTGGGTTTTTTCTTCACAAAGGTGGAAATTTCAGCTACTAAACTGCAGTAGCCCCTTGAGTGCAGCATGATCCACCTGCCAGTCAATCAACATAATGATATGTCACTGTAACCCAGCAATTGATACAGCCTTGATGGAACATCCACAGGCAAACAGCGTGCAATTCTCTTAATGTTAAAGGTCTGAATTCAACACAGAGAAGTATTTGAAGTTATTTTCCTAGTAATAAAAGCTAAATGGGTGGAGAGACGGGCTGAAGATGTCTGCTCTGTTAAGAGGTACTCTTCTCTCCCAGTCTTTGAGAACCATATATCTCAAATTAAAATCAGAGTGTGTTTCTCTGACATAAGCAGGCTGTCCTTCATTCTAATTGCAGAATCTGACAAAGCAAGTCTGTTGATGCAAAACAGGAGAAAAAAAAATCATGTGGCAGAAAAATTTCAATAATTTAATGGGGATCCCTGCAGTTTTGGTTCAAGGCATTTGTACAGCAAAACCTGAATCACGAGCTCAGGATCATGATCATATATTTGAACCACAGAAAGGTTCAAATGTAACTGATGGATCAGAAAAACTGTGTTTTCCTACTGCTGTTTCTGTTTCACTCTGCTGAACACAACTATCCCAGGGATGATGAGGCCTGAATATATGTTGCTCACAATGCCTACCTGCAAAATGTGAATATGTAGGGTAGAATGGAAGTTCTTTGGGCCAAGAGAAGTGAATTTATTAGAGTTAGGTTACAGCATCAGCAACTGACTTAGGGTGGAGTAGAGAGGTCTGATTTGGGAGACAGGAAATAGATACAGAAAAAAAATAATTCACTGATTCCTTAGGAATTGTTTGCTACAGCTGTTAGACGAGATATGTTTTACTTGTGCATTATATTTACATGCTAACATAAAATATTTAAAATTGGTCGTTTTGCTGATTATTTCCTGAAATACATGTGCATAACAGTCTGGTTTAAATTACCCCACATGGATTATGGGTAGAATTTTCTATAGATTATAGCAATATTTAATTTTCAGTTTTATGGAGGTCTGTACTTATCTCCCTACCTGCTTCTCTCTGGTGATACCCCATCAGAAGTCCTGCCTCCGGCTCTGGCATCTACAGTGCAAGAAAAACATGGATCTGCTGCAGTGATCAGAGGGCAGGAGCACCTCTCCTATGACAACAAGCTGAACAATGGGGGCTTTCAGCCTGGAGAAGAGAAAGCTCTGGGGAGATTTTATGCCAGCTTCCAGTAGTTAGTGGGGCTTATTAAAATGATGGGGACAAGCATCTTATCAGGACCTGTTGTGGTTGGACAAGGAGCCACAGTTTTAAACTACAAGAGTGGAGATAAAAGGGATATATTCAGACATTTTCAGCTGCTTGCTACTACTTCTTCCCATCAGATTAACATATCTGATAAATGGCTTTCTTGTTCACCTTATAGAGCTTTGGGTGTAACTTAAATGCCTACTTCCAGTCTACAGTCTGTGTTTGCCTGATAAGCCCGATAAGAAGGTGGATTGGAAGACAGAGAGAGAAAAAATTATATTTATACTATATAAACTACACAGAAGGCCTACATCATCTCTCAGAGTCTACTTAGAAAGGTTTTTTAACTGTTTCATCCCTGTGTGGAGAGAGCAAATTCTTTCATTGCAAAACTTTATGTCAGGGAATGAGTGCCTTCACGTGATGCCACGGTAAGAAATGCAATAGTGCCTGACAAAGGCTACAGGGTAGTACTTGTACAGAGGGAAACAAAAAATCAGCTTCCCAGGAAAATGAAAGGAGAAAGAACTAAAGTGCTTTTGAAGAAGGTTGTAAAAATCCTGCAACCTCATGCTTGGAAAGAAGAGAGTTCTCTGAAGCACTCTGAATGTCAAAGTTCTCCTTCTGTTCTGTGTTGTAGCTGTTTGTAACAATTAAAACTAACAATAATATATCACAAAAACTTGTGGAACAATATTTATTGCTGTTCTACATAGCTATATTTCCACAAGGCCAATCCTTGTACATCTTCCTGCTGTAAAAATGCAACTGTCGTTTTATTATCCCTGTTACAGAACATCCTTCATTATTTATAGAGATTGTGTTTGCAAAGACAAATGACTTCTATTCTTTCCAGAAGCAATAACAAAGTGATAACACTTTTCGTTAACAACCAATTTCTTCCTTACCCCCTGAGCTTTCTGCATGCTCATCTAATCATGGGATTTCATAGGCAGTTTGACAGACTGCACCATTGTATTTATTACCTCTCATAGGTTAAGGATGCTTTTTTGTCCACTTCCATTTTCCACTCCAATTATGGTAGTAATAAAGAATTTCTTGAAATTCATTCAGTTATGTGTTTTGGGTGTAATTTTTTAAGCAGATACATAAATACTTGTTTTAGTATATAGACTATTTTAGTAGGATATATCACCTTCTGAAGGATCGCAGTGATCACACTCCTTTGAACACCAGTGATATGGGGCTAATCCTTAAACTGTTGTCTTTATCAGACAAGCATTCAGAGGAGTTCTTTGATGTATATTGCACAATGATTATATTATATTATATATAAATTATTTCTTGACTTTGCATTACTTAGACATTAATACTATGAAGCTAATTTTCAAGCTTTCAGGCACTCATTCTCTGATAATGTTTCCTACTTATGAGCCTCATGGAGGAGCTTCTGCACAGTATTCTAATATTCTCTATAAAAATGATAGCAAAAATTATCAGTCTAGTGTGGAAACAAGCAGAAAAATCAAGCAAAGAATCCAAGGATATACTGAGCAAAACTAACAGTGAGAAACATATTCCACTTTCCTTTCTGAGAAAGGCAAGTGGAAGTGGAAGGAAGCTGAAAGAAAGAATTTTAAACAAACAGGGACCTGGATGTTGTCTAAGGTTTAATTCATCTTGTGTCTTTAAAATAAAATGCACATTTCTAGATCAGGAGCCTAGTTTATGCTTTGAGCCACTGCTAAGTGCACGAAGGATAGCATTATTCAGTGATAGCAAAGTAAATGTTAATTTGCACAAAGGCAATTTTTTTAGGCAAGGCATCAGCAGTGCAGAACAAGTTGAATTTTATAATAATTAGAAAACATAGCAAGTCTACCATAATGAAATGTGAATTTTTCAGTGGACTTCAGAAAAAAGTTCATGCACAATGTACAACAAACCAGTCTTGACAGCCATGCTTGACAGTAAATCTAATGAATGGGAATTGGATCATAAGGCTGGATTTGGCTTTAGCTTTTTTATTACTTTGCTGTGTATATGGTAAGGAAGAGAACAGAAATAATGAGTTTTTATCCTGTTTGTTTTCATCTTCTTTGCAGAACTCAGAGTTAATGACTGCATCTCTAGTTGTATTCTGTTATATCAGGATAAAATTATTGTCAGTTTAGACATGAAGATAATGACTGTAAGTCTAATAACTAGTTTCTCCTTATGAATGACTAGCTGTTGTGTTTGATGGGATCTGCTTGGAAATCAGTTCCCTCTTTTCCTATTTAGGTGTATGATTTAGGTTAGGGTCTAGTGACCCAGCCCTCATTTCAGTGCTGTTCTAGGAATAGAAATGGACTGAACAGTGACACTGACTTGTTCCACATTTTGCTTTGGAATTTTCAAACCTGTCTGCATAATCCAAAGTAGAGTCCACATAACTGCTGAAGAATGAGCTGCAGTTAAGCAACAATGCTGCATTTCAGATGTTCTGAACTAGGGTCTGTACAGCATCTTATCAAATTAGCAAGATTATTTTACAGAAGTCTATGTTTTTCAGTAATGTTGAAGGTAGCAATAATTAAAACTGATATTTTATGTCATTAAGTCATTGGTCTGATCCTAAAACCAGAAAAATACATTAATACTTTGCAGTCCTAAACATGTAAGGTGAGACTTATCAGACTGAGAAAAGAGTTTTGCTGTTGCTATTCAGGTACTACTGTCTCTCCACAGCAATTTTCCAGGGACTGTGTCAGACTGAGTCAGTAGTTGTACAAGGTCCCTCAAGTACATGGTACTGGGAGATGTGTGTGGCTCACAGCATCTTTCCTCATCATAGATGCTACGTGTCACAGATAAAAGCAAAGCCAGGTCTAGAGAGTACAGCAATCCTTACACTTCCCATTTTCAAGAGTTTAAGGGTAACCCTATCTTCTACTCCAGGGCTAAAAGCTGCCTTTGAGAAATCTCCATGTCCTTTTTTTTCCCTTGCTCATGTATTATGAGCTCCTGTAGGTGGAGAGCGTAAGTACCCAAGGTTTTACAATTGTGACAAGTAAGTAATAGCTTATAAACAGGTGTAAACACAATAAACGTTTGAAGTATTGAACCACATCAGAGTGGGTTTTTTTAAGATATGGGAGCTTGTCTAAAAATACTGAATTATTTTCTCCATGGGATGTTTGACTTAAAATCAGGGAAAAAATGGAAATTAAGATTCAAGGTAGAAGAAACATTCTTTCTGACAATAGAGAGTTTACAAGACATGCTGTTTGGTATAGATTATGGCAAAATTTCATGGCCTCATTTTATGATTCTCAGCCTTGTATTTAGCTTGTATTTTAAGGATCTAACAGTCCATTTCTAAACAAATGGGGAAAGAAAACCAAACCAGAATAAAAAAACCCAAACAAAACAACTGAGAAAACACAAACAACAAGCAACAAACAAAATCTAACCAGCCAATGAAACAGGAACCACAATACCCCAAAAACAACAAAACCCCCCAAACCAAACAAAAAATCCCACCAAAACTGTTAAGGATTTACAGTGAAGTAAGGCACAGTAGACTTTCAAGACTATTCTTTTGCAAAATTTTCTAAATAAGAAAATACAAAGGATTTTTAAAAATTAAGATGTTAGAATAATGGATTGAGACTAAAAATGCACAATTCAATTACAGAAGCATAAACAATGAAACAATTAAAACAATTAAAAAAAAATATGTCAACCGTATTCCAAAAGAAAATAGGAGATTCCTTTAAAATTTGAATAGAATCCTTTGGAGTTTAATTGCAAATCATCTCACCTAGAATACAATGAAGGTTTATTTTGGAAATGTTCCTAGTATTGAGTCATTGGGACCATTCACTTAAGATGCCTGGAACATTGCACAGTAATTTCCAACATTTTAAAGTTATGACCTGCAGCTATTTTAAAACCAGTCTTGTTAAGATCTTATTTTCCTTTTTATACTTGACATAACTGGAGGCAAAAATGTAATTGAATCCCATGTATCTTTGTGGGGTAAAGAGGGTTGTGTGACTAGGGGGTTAAATAAAGGTTATGCTGTACCAGCTTCACTCCTGCAAGAAAATGTGGGTTTTTCTAATGACTGCTCAGCATGGTCTAGTGAGAATTTTCAGTTCCTAACCACTTACACTACACTTTGTGGCCAAAACAAACCTTGCAGACTTGAGTGTAAAAAAGATAATTTGGTGAAAAAACCCACAAGAGATATTAGAAACAAAAGCTGTTCCCTCTTTTCCAGCTGCTCATCTGTACCGTGCTATAGCAAACCAAACCCCTGTCTTTCACCAATATTCCAAAACAATTTGTGAATCTCAATTCAATAGATATGTATAGGCTAAAGTTTTACAGCTATCTCTACTTTTTTATATTTTTAGTGCTCCCTATAACACTTCTGCGTGTCACAATTATAGTACAGTTAGCATGAAAACAACTTTCATCATGTTGAAATTTAACATCTCCATTTGGGGCTGATGTAGGTTTTTCTCATTACAAACTCAACTTTATTTTCTCCTTCTTTGCCCCATAATTTCTTGTTTAGACAATTTGAGAATGAACACTTTATTTATGCTGTTGACTGCACTTAGGATTGCTAGGGCAAAGCTTTATTCTCTGCAAAGCCAACCATTAGGATTTACAGGAATTACAGTCACGATTTTTTATGTGCTTTTGACCCAGTTCTATATAAAAATTTTAGGGCTGCTTTGGTATGAGCAGAGATCATGACTGCCCATCAGATTTGTTTTCACTTGACAAAATATCGCTTCTCAAATAAATTAAACTCTTATTTAAAAACCCTGTGTCATTCCCCTCTTCCTCAAAACAAGTTTCTGAGATAGTCAGTTTTGTCCTGATAAATTTCACTATGTCCATGGGAGAACACAGATGGGAACTTTTCTTATATTTCCAGGATGGTTTTTGTCTTCTGCATTTGTCCCTGGAATACAAGAGCAGCTTTTACTTAATAGACAGGACTAGAATGACAGGAATTGTTTGCTCTGTGCTGGGAAATGTCTTGAATCTTTGATCTAGAAACTATCTCGGTTATTTGTGTCAATTGCAGCCTTCATCCTCCAATAATCCATTGCTCTGTATTTAGGATTATTCATGGAACAGAAATGCTATCCTATGCAAAGAAGAGAAAATTTAACCTCTAATTTATAAAATTAATAATACTTGGATATTAATCCAATATCTTCACATAAATGATAAATCAATTTTAGAAATATAGATAACTGAGTAAAACAAATATTTGCTTCTTAGTCTTTTAACACATAGATAAAAATGATAATATTATATAAATAATAAATAATAAAATAACCTTGTTGAATATGCCATTTACAGTGGCACATTTAAAAGTGAAGTTTGTAGGATGTCAGCAAGAATTTGAAATTATTGGGTTGTCTCCTCATGTTTCAGTGAACATATTCTCTTTCACACCTTCTGTACAGACTTAACTTCTTGAACCCCTTCCAAATATTCTTATATTCTTCTTCCTTCTCTCCTCTGTTCTTTGGCATCTACCAGATCATAGGCCTAAACTACTGTCATTCTTGGACACACTTCTACCACATATTACATAAAACTCTAGGATTCCTAAAGTGTTCATTTCTACAAGCAATTGATAGGGGGAAAAATGGAATATGTGTTTTGGTTTTAAAGTGATTCTGCTATAAAAACAAAGACCCATCTGGGAAATCCTGATAGAGTCACCTTGCCTTAGATTGCATAATGCACTTAACTAACTTGGCACTGAAAATAAAAACAAGCATGTGAACCTTAGACTTTAGGTTCTTGTTTAATTTGGAGAAAAGTACTGAATGGCTCTGTAATGACTATGTCATTAGTCTAAAGCAAAAATTTGCTCAATGAACTGATTAGCAAGAGAAAAGAGCAGAGGTGGAAAGGTGCAGAACAGGGATGAGGGAGACTGTTTTTACCGCCTTCCTCTTATGCCAGGAAAATATTTCAGTGTTTATGCCAGTTTAGTTCTCATGGAACAGAGAGAACAGCATAGTCCTACTCACTCTATAATTTCTTCTGTGCTATTTGCCAAGTTTCCCATTTAAAACACCTCAAATAAAATATGATTACCCACTATTATTTTAGGAGAATGAATGCACACTTCTATTGACACTGTTCTTTGATCCATGGATCCCCAGCTGATAGATGAGATACCTCTCCATCTTCCTCAAAACTGCATGTCTCCAAGATGGTCAGAGCATTGCTAGGAATCGACATACAAAGATTTAACAAAACAATGCTTTTAGGTTGTCTCTCTGACACATACACAGATGGGTCTTCTTGTTAATGTGAACTGCTCTTACTCTTTCAATACCTATTTATTAAGGCCAGAAATTAACATAACCTTTTTAAAGGTTTAACATAACCTTTTAAAGTCACCTTAAAGACATCTTTTAAAGTCACCAACCAATAATTTATTCCTTGGTTCAATGTTATCTACATTCTATCTCTGGATCAGTTTGGCTTTTTCCATGTCAAAGATATTTCAAAATTAACACGACACATTGAGGCAAACAAAAAAAATGTTGCCTCCCCCCTTATCTCCTTCCCCCCGGTTTAAAAGAGAGCACAAAAGACATTTCTATCTCTTTCTTGCCCCAGGCATCTGAGAGCAATAAATCCAGGATCACATCCTGGCAAGATTTAGCCTCTTCATCTATATACCCAAGTTCATGCTGAATATATTACAGGATCCACCCCACCGTGGTCTGTGTAGGGCAGACACATCTCTAGGGGGGGACAGGAATGAAGGGGATCATATAATATTTACAGCAAAAAAAGATTTGCAGTTGTTAGCCTTGATTCAACCCATATCTTCCTTTGGAGCATCCTCATTCACTTCCCTCCTCTTTTCCTAGTATATTTCTAACTGGGAGTGCTTTTCTAATTTCCAGTTTAGACAAAGCTGGTGTTGGTTTATTACCTTTTTCTTATATATTATTATGAGAACTTAAATAATTCTTCTTCCACTCTAGTGTTTCTACATAAATACATGCATTTCATGTCTGTTTCCACATTTAGTTTTCCTTTTGCTGGGCTGAATAAGTCAATCTCTCCCACTGTCTTTGGCAAAAAAATCTCCATACCCTTATACATATAATATTGTTTTCTGAATCTCTTCAGACTTGAGTTCAATTTTCTTGAGCATGAGTGACCAGAAAATGTTTCAGAAATAATTTAAAATATTTTTCCTACCTGTGCTAGTCTGTGAAGAATCAGAACTTGGATCACGTTTATTTGTTGCTATATATGTATAAGATTATCCAGCATCAAAACCTAAACATGGACTGTATATTTTATACTTCAAAAACAGCTTTTTGCATATATATACATAGGAGAAGAGATGGGAACCATTGACTATCATGAGGAAGCAGTAGTTTCTAATCTTAGTAGTACCTGTCTGAAATAGTAAAGGTGCTGATCTTTTCCTGCTGAGAGTAGCACTGTATGAGCTAATGAGCAATAGGAATAAGGAAAATTCTGATGCAGGCTCATCACTACCTGATGCAAAAAATCTGCTTTTATCCCAAAAAGACAGGCTTTGTAATGTCAGTAGTTACTCTTGCACTGTAATCCCAAAAAGGGAGCCCATAAGAGATGACTTTGAAATGAGATCCTTTGCTCCATTGTTGTGAGCTACTGTAATACCTGCCCTGACTGCAAATTACTTTGCAAAGCCTTAGAACTTTAAAAACTTGCCTTCTTAATGTTGATAGAAACTGTTTTGACACAATGAAGAAACTCTCCCACTAAGTATATCTGGAAACGGAAAATATGAGAAATATTTCCATATGGGAAAACAATCCTTTAATGCTGGGAAAGTCCAGGCTCTGAAATTGCTTTGATGCATGTGACTGTCACACAGATGAGTTTCCTGGGGCAGAGAAAGTGTGGGGTAAAGTGTTAATCCAGCATGATTTCCATTTTTCCAGTAATCATTTGTTGCTGAATTTGTCACAACCCTCTACTTCTTTTTCTAGTAATGATACTTTTCTTTGCCTAAGGTTGGTATGGGCATAATGTCTCACAGGTTGCTAAGAAATATAATACTTGAGAGTGATATTTTGCAGAAAGAACCAACCAACCAATAAAATCCTCTCGCTTGATTTATTAGATAGAGCTGTAAACGTTTCAGCTATTCCCACCCTTGGAAAGAACAAGCCAAGTTAGCATTTTCCCAGAGGTGTGGGATATATATTAAGTAGGAGTTTGATCTTGCTTGTTCATCATCTTCCCTCTCTACCTAAAGGTAAGAAAAAAGACTATCCAGAATCTTGATTTGGTCAACCTCAAAATAGTCATAGATAGTTGTGTAGGTCCTTTCCAGCTGAACTATTCTATTCTATTCTATTCTATTCTATTCTATTCTATTCTATTCTATTCTATTCTATTCTATTCTATTCTATTCTATTCTATTCTATTCTATTCT
>NC_031770.1:63358909-63518598 GCF_001522545.3 Parus major | reverse complement strand
TCTACTCTACTCTACTCTACTCTACTCTACTCTACTCTACTCTACTCTGCTTTGTTGTTTTTTTCTTCTATTATATTCTATTTTAACTCATACACCTAGGGCACATACCTTAGGAGGTATGAGATGCCCTTCACAAGTGCTACTGTCTCATAACCCCAAGATTACAAAAGACAGGTAGACCTTGGATAGGAGGCTGGATAGTTCAGCTTTACACACCTCACCTCATGATAAAAAAATTCCATGCTATATACTTGGACTGAGCAATTTATATTTTTAGTTCTTATTTTCAACTACTTTTTTAATGTTTTTTTTTATTTTATTTTTGCAATAGCAAGAAAAGGAAATGTAAAAATGAAGGAAGTGGAAAATTTGTTTGTAGGATTCCTGTATTATATCCTTTGTGTGCAATTTTAAACAAAAAAAAATGCTAGGAACTTCATGCTTTTGTTATAGTAAGTTTAACTCTTTGTTCAGACTTTGGGGACTTAGGGAAACATATTTTAAAAATTTTTGCTCACAACATAAGTAAACCAATAGTGAATAATTACGTACTGCATAATTACTTATAGTAAAAAATATTATAACTTGTCTGAGACAAAACAACAACCAAAGAACATCATCATCAGTTGCCTTCTGAGCTCTCATTACACTACATAAAGCATTCTTAATTATGCAAAATCTGTACTAAGAATCCCTTAAGAAAAATTTGCTGGCAGAAACAAGTTGTTTATGCTTTATGCCCCCCTTTCTTAGGTAAAACAGTTATTTATTTTAATTTAGAATTAATTACTTTGCTTATGTTCTGAGTCCAATTTCTCTTCAGAGAAATGTACTTATAAACAAAACCCATCTTTCTGATTCTACCTCTGTCACTGATTATTAGGTCTGCTTTGCCCAAAACAATAAAGGCTAGAAATAACATTTCAGCATTATTTATTTTATTTTGTAATATATTTTAAAATAATGAAATTTGAAAATTAGGCCTCAGGTGGTGGGAAAATCATGGCTCCCTAAACAAGAGGCTGTGTCAGAAACCTGACCACCTGAGTTCTAAACTACTCAGTCACTGGTCATAAACCACCAGGGTTGGATGTTGTCTTAGTTTGAGACCATTTAAGAGGTGTAAACTCTAAAATGAGTTACTTCCCCTAGTTTCAACCAACCCCTTCCCACCAATAAGGAACAAATACAAGCAGACATAATTGAAAAAATAAGTGTTTACTAACAAGCAAAACAGCCTCCAGGCAAAATAACAGTAAATAATCTCTAGATACACAATTTGTAAATCTCACAAACATCACAGAAAAGAAGGAGACCTGAAATGGCTTAGCAACCCCTTCCATACACAAGATGGTGTTTCGCAGCCGAGAACATGGCTTGAAAGACAAAGTGAAGATGTCAACCTTCCTTGCCCACTGCTTCCTTATGTCTGGCAGCTGAAACTCCTTTGAGAAAGGCAGGTGGTATTCTCTGGATCAAGAGCTAGAACTCATGGAGATCCTTGCGGCAGGGGATGGCAGAAGCATCTGGAGTGCTTTGGACACCATGTTTTTCACACTTTGTTCAGGGGCTGTGGTGGGTTGTGTTCCTCAGGGGTCAGGGTTGGGCAGTGCTATTTACCATCTTTGCTGGTGACATGGACAGTGGGATTTCTTGCACCCTCAGCAAGTTTGCTGATGACACCAAGCTCTGTGGCACAGTTAACATGCACCACATATTAAGGAAGGAAGGGATGTCATCCAGAGGGACCTTGGCTGGCTTGAGAGATGGGGTTGTGCAAACCTCATGGAGTTCAACAAGGCCAAGAGCAAGGTCCTGCACCTAGGTTGGGGCAATCCCAAGCACAAGTACAGGCTGATCAAAGAGTGGATTGAGAGCAGCTTTGAGGAGAAAATCTTAGGAGTATTGTTGAGAAGAAGCTCAACATGAGCTGTCAATGTGCACTTGCAGACCAGAAAGACAACTGTGGCCTGGGCTGCATCAAAAACAACATGACCAGCAGGACATTTCCTCTGCTCCACTCTCATGAGTCCCCACCTGGGGTGCTGTGTCCCACTCTGGGACCCCCAACACAGGAAGGGTGTGAACCTGGTGGAACAAGTCCAGAGGAGAGCCATGAAGATGATCAGAGGCCTGGAGAACTTCTCCTATGAAGACAGGCTGAGAGAATTTGAGTTATTCAGCCTGGAGAAGGGATGGCTCTGAGAAACCCTGTAGAAGCCTTCCCATACCTAAAAGGGGCTTACAGAGAGCTGCAGAGGGACTTTTTAGAGGGGTAGGGAGTGATGTCACTAAGGGAAATATCTTCAAAATTAAAGAGGGTGGTTTTTGATTAGATATTAGGAAGAAATCATTTCATGTGAGGGTGACAGGACACTGGAACAAGTTGCCCAGAGATGTAGATACCCCATCCCTGGAAATGTTCAAGGGTAGGTTGTATAGGACCCTGATTTGTAGTGGAAGGTGTCCCCATCCATGGCAGGGAGGTTGAAACCAAATGATTTTTAATCATTCTAACCCAAACTATTATATGCTTCTAAGATTCTATGACAGACCACCAAATTCAGTCAACTGTTAATAAAAAAAATACAAAAAATAGCCACTTCCCTATCTTTTATAGTTTTGCTAGTTGTATTCTCTTACCTTCGGGCACCTGCCTCCCACAAATGCATTATATATCTAATAAAGATTTTGGTTTATTTTCTCACCTTCTCTCCCCTTCATTACATGTTATCGTTGCCCTAACTTTTTCTTTATTTGCAGTTCTTAATTCTCTATGAGCTTTCCTATCCTTTTCCCCTGCTATTACCTATTTAACCCTTTCTTAATCTTCATCCATTTGAGCCACCCTCTTCCATTCATTTCATTCATTCCATTCATTCTATTAATTTTGCATGTATGACTTTCTTCCTCTCAAGATCTATATCCTCCTTATTGGGCCTTTAAAAACATACCTTACAACCATGGGGGAATCATCTTCACTTCTTTATTCTTTGAAATTAAAATTCCTAGAAATGCTGTGGCAAGCTAACTTATACCATATTAAAATCAAAAGTTTTAAATGGTGGAGCATTCTTAACTGAGATTATCTAGTTATCATTTTGGGATATCATCTGCAATTCTAGGACATTGCTCATGAAGCTGATCTTAGGAAACTACCTGCTACAAAATTCAACCTACATTCATCAAGTCTGACAAAAAATAACCCTGTACTTTGTTTAGAATTGCTTCAGGAAACTGATCCTCAGAGAAAACATGGGAAATTCTCAAAATGTTGCAAATTGTATTTCCAAAAGCAAGATAAATGAAGTGGTAAAAAAACAAGAACATAAAGACAAATATCCTTTTTCTTCCTTACAACATTTCTATAAACTCATGGTCTTCACTACAAATAAAGTATTTGGTGTATGTTTCTCTTCCATATAAAGTTTAATATTGTTGTGTAAGTAGTTTTATGTCTCTATTTTGTCTTCAGAACTGATTTTGTTTGACTGTATTTAAGTAGTTGTCCTAAGAAGATACTGTAGTAAATTTACATCTGATTTTTCCCAGCACTCAGGAAATATAACTTTCCAAGGAAGATATGTTAAAAAAATCCTCCAGCTAGTTTTTAAGGATATTACTTCATTTTTCTTTAAGTTTTCTGATTTAGCAAGGGTTTATTTCTTGAAAACATAGTAAAAGAAATAAAAACCTGTCATCATTCCCTAAACATCTGAGATAATATTTAAGTAGATAATTTCTCTTTCGTAAATTTTTTCTTCCATCACTATTCTTCCAACACTTTGCTGCAATTTATGCCTGAGAGACAAAAGCCCATCAGCTTGGCATTTCTTCACTGCAAACACAGTGTTCCAAAGTGGTAGTGAAAAATGTATGGAAAGTCCTATCTACCCTCCTTCTCTTTGGCTATTTTAATATGTGATTCGGCATGAATGAAAATTTGACTTTCATTCTTGCATGGCAAGACTTTTTAATTTCCTATTTTTGTTGTTGCTGTTGTTTGTTTGACAAGAGGTCATCTAACTGACTTCCCATCCTATGTCCTCACACTGAGTAGAAATTACTATTATTAAGCAGTCTTTGGCAGGTGCTAACTAACCTGCTTTGGTGATACAACACGCAAGAGATCCATTAGTCTATCGAGACCTTTGCAACCTCTCATGAACTTTAGAAATATAAACCATTTCCTAATATCTAATCTCCTAGTTTTCATATAGAATTGAGTTATTTTTTTCCTTCCATTTCCAGGCAGTAAGTCATAGCTGCTCTTTCCATACGGAAAGGGTACCGCCAGTTTTCATACAAATAAGGCAATAGAGGTGTGGAATCAGCTCATGATAAAATGAAAGGTGAGGCTTTATTTTAGAAAGATTACAGCTAATAAAACCAAAAAAAATAATTCAGTCCATGGAAACTGTTTTATAGAACCTGTAGAAAAGGATGTAACACCTAAACATTTATCTATTATATATTTTAAATTATATATTTTATATTACATATTTTATATATTTTTGCATCTGGGATGGGGATATCCTGCACATTCATATAGACTGGGGATTGAGAGGATGGAAAGTAGTGCCAACAAAAAGGGACCTGGGGGTCCTGGTCTATGGCAAGTTGAACATGAGTCAGCAGTGCCCTGGCAGCCAGGAGGACCAACCCTGCCCTGGGGACATCAGGCACAGCCAGGCAAGGGAGGGAATTGTCCTGCTCTGCCCTGAGCTGGGATGGCCTCACCTCCAGTGCTGGGGGCTGGTTTGGGTGCCACAACATAAGAATTACATTACTATTAGAGAGTGTCTGAAGGAGAGCAAAAAAGAGAGTGAAGGGTCTGGAGGGCCCTCTGGTATGAGGAGGGCTGATCTCCAGACTGAGGTCACTTGGCCTGTTAAGTCTGGGGGAGAAGGCAGACATCATTGCAGTCTACAACTTGTTTGTGAGGGGAAGAGGAGGGGCAGGCACTGATCTCTTTGTGGTGACAGTGATAGGATCTGAGGGAATGGCCTGAAGCTGTGTCAGGGGTGCTCCAGATTTGGTATCAGGAAAGGGTCCTTCAGCCAGAGTGTGGCTGGGCACTGGCACAGGCTCCCCAGAGAAATGGTCATAGCACCAAGCCTGACAGATTTCAAGGATTTAGACAATGCTCTCAGGCACATGGTGTGACTGTTTGGGATGATGCTGTGCAGGATTGGGAGTTGGATTCAATGATCCTTGTGAGTCTCTTCAAACTCAGCTTATTCTGAGATTCTGTAATCATCAGATATTCTCTGAGCACCCAGCATGATAGCTAGAAAAGTACATTTACTTGCTGCTGTAGTATTAAATAAAGGTAGGTATTTGAACTTTTTTTAGCACAAATATTCTGCTTTTCATTTTTAAGGTGTTCTAAAGTAGAGGAATACTTACCTGCTGCCACTGTTTACACTTGCAGGTTGTGTTTCCATTATGTTATAGGTTAGACCAGGCTGCCAGCCATCCACATCAATGGAATTTCCAGTAAATAAGTCACCTTTAAACAAGATTTCAGTGTTGGCCCATGAGCTGTAGCCTGTGTTGTGAGAATGGAGTCTGTTCTTGTAGACACACCAGCTCTATGATGTGAGGGAGCAGACATCAAACTTTCCCAATCTGCTCCTTGCTGCCTGAGCACAAAAGTGTGACATTCTCTGAGCCATTGTCCTGCCCTAGGTCAAGCCCACTGGGAAGAAATTCATGGGCACTATAGCACTTCAGTCTCATAGTGCTTGTGTGTGGCCATGCTATATGTCCATTTGCCTTTCAGGATCAGATAAGGTCTCCTATCCACCAGACCCCTGTGAGACCCCAAAATCCACACCTAAACTGGATATTATGGAAATTTGCTTTTAAGCCTTAAACTTCAATATATTCTACAAAATCAGTTTTGAACATCATCTCTCCTTGCCCCAGAACCAGGTGGTAAATTGTACTAAAATCTTGCACTGCTATTCCTCATGGAGCTTTCTCTTAGTCACATATGACAGTCCATTGCAAAACATATGTATAAAATCCATCTTGCACAAAATTGTAACTCTATGTTTTGTCCACAAAAGAACTGATTTTTGCCTCTGTTTCTCCACCTACAAGATATGAAGTTGTAAATTTTGTTCTACAAATTGAAATATCTAAGACCAGGAGCACTTGAATTTTATTCACATTTCCTACTTTAATTTCAATATATCATAATCATATTAAGAATCACCAAGGTTGAACCAATCCATTCTGCAGATAACTGTATTTTTAAATATTTGCTCCTTGGAAAGTTAAAGTTTCACTTGAACTTCAGGAAATATATAGAAATATTTCAGTAAGGCAATATAGAAATAAAAGGCAGTATAGAAATATTTCCTTATTTTGAGGAAGAAATTATTATTACTTTTAGATGATGGTGTTCACGTTTCAGCTCTCAGAAATAATACGTTTATGGTTTCTTCTGTAGTTTCCCATTTCCCATACCTATCTCTTATGTCAGGATGCTTTTTTTCACTGTTTGAATTGTAATGTATTGTTCAGCTCTGTAAATTTCTAGACATATATCCAAATAATATGTTTTCTAATGCAAAAGAGAATGTGATGGAATTGCCCATGCCTACATTATTTCTTCATGGTGGTGTTGCCTTAATCCTGTGCAAATTCTTGGACTTCATATACCATTAATTTCAACTTACTTTCTTAATCAAAATTCCAAGAGGCAGAAGGCCTTAAAGAGAAAATGATTCCTGCAAAGCAGAAATATTACTATACCTTCCTTTACCCTTAGGCATGTAGGCATTAAAGCCTTTCTTTCTTGAAAGGTTTGTCTAATGTAAAAAATGTGAGTTCTTATTTTTCCCCCAAATACATTCTAGAAGAAACCAATGAATGAACAGGTTTTAGGGGGTTTTCTTTAATAAGTGTAATGGGTAATGACCTGCTGTCCTCAGATATTGCCTCTGATCAAGCCCTGTATACTATACATAGGAAGGTGAATTGACATAGCTCTTAGAACAGCATTTTTCAGCAAATTGTCCTGTCAAATAGGGAAATTTTATTCAAGCCTGCAAATGCGATAAGTCTGACCCTCCAGCTCTGCTTTGAAAAGTCATTTTGATTAGGATAGGCAACACATGAAAGTGTCTGGAGTCTTTTGGCTTTTAATAGCCAAATGGCCTGATTTTTCTTAAGTGTAAAGCATGTACAGATTCTGCTGAACTCAGAGCAGCAGGCATTGCAGATTCCTGACAATCAGACCAAGCATTTCCTCACTTCATTCTCTCTTCTCCTTTCCCTCACAGCTCTTTTCTGTTATGAAAATGTAACAGCCTTTTGGATAAAGAACCTGCATTCATGATCCAGTAAACATCATGATTTTCATTTCAATGTTGTATATTGAGAAAACTGGTAAACTTTCCTTTCAATTCATCAGAACTACGTTATTTTTCAGACAGTGTACCAAGTGGATCAGAGGCCCCTTACAGCATCAACCACAGACAACTGGCAATGAGGTTGAAACTATTTGACAGCACAGAGTTCTGTGTGGTTAAAGTCATTATGAAGTAGCCATAAAGTATCCACACTCAGATTTTAGCCTGTGAAACCAAGGTTCTCAGCTCTGTTCTAAAATTATATAGTATTGTCATCAAATTACCATTCTCAGGAAATGAAAATTTCACCATTCTAATATTCAGCCAAGTTGTAGCTCAAGAAGGATGAGAGGATGGAAACAAGTGCTTAGAAAGAAGAAAAAAATTGTAGCTGTCTTAAATGCAAACATTTTTAAACAAAGTAAATTCAAAATTAACTTTTGTTATTATAGATGCAAAATAACATCACAAGCTTGGAACAAATTATATTCAACCAGAACTCTTTTACTAGCTGAAAAATAGTGGTTTAAATAATTCAGAATAGTTAAACCATTGTATGCCATTTCTATAGAAATACTTGTATATTTACTCATACCTGAGAGTAGAAAATCTACCCATTTAAATCTTACATATATTTTTATAATCTACACATACAAACATTTCTATCCAAAGATGACCAGATCTACACTAAGGTCCCTATTTTTCTAACATCATCCATTGAAATAATCTTACCAATTTAACACTGCATGCAGTCATAGCAGGGAGCTCAAAAACATTTCTTGCCATTTTAAAAAGCCATTAAGTTTCTCTGTGCAATGGATTTATGACTTGCATTTATTAGTTTGTTTCTTTCATCCACCTCTCTTTTCCCTTTATATAAATTTCATATTTAGATGCACTCTGTTGGAATGTATAAACTCTTTTAAAAATTATGTAGAAACAAATAATTGAATAAGAAGCCAATGTGAGAGGAAAAAAATGAACATATAAAGATATTTTAGGCATGTGACCAGCCCAGAGAAAGAGGAGATCAGTCTTATTCACATTTCTTCCAAAGAATAGTAGGAATGAACGACAGCAGTGGGAGAGGAGAAGCAGCCAAGAAAAACACACTGTGTTGGAAGCTGTGATTATACATTTTACTCAGATTCATTGATGATGCTTTTAGGAAAAATTCAATTTTATCAAGACTTTTAAATCACTACAGAATGGAATAGGAGACAAACTGCATCAAAGCTCTGTCTTGAGGTGATCTATGAGGGACTTACTCAGAGAAAGGCTACCACAGGGTTTTTTAACTTCAGTGGGGAGAGAGGGTTTTAGTCTGTCTTGATATGAAGCCATTTCAGTGCCAACAGGTATCAATGTAAGAAGAGTAGTTCAGAAATTGGATGAGATGATAAATAATTTAAAGGAAAATTACTATTATGTACTACGACAGCTCTGGAAAACCTTGATAAACTGGGCCTTTACTTAAAATGGCAGAGTAATCTAAAAAATCTGCAATCTGTCAAAGGTGTACAGTGTGACTATGCTTTTTATTGAAAAAAACACATTCAGCTCAGGCTTGAGAGCAGATAAAAGTGGGCAGATGTGGGGAGGAGATACATGAGAATCAATAAAAACCTATTTAGTTGTAAAGAAAAGGAAACATTCAATGTATTATTGAATATGCATTGTTGTAAAAAATTAAAGATAATTGTACAGATTTAAAGATGAAAAAATTACAGTTTATTGTATAAAGTGAAAAAGAAAAAAAAACAATCCAGTGAATATTTTCTGTCCCTTACAAGGTAATCAACCAAAAGGTTATAGAAGAATGACATTATTAGAGAGGTCGAAGGTATCTTCTCACAGTTTCTTTTGTGTACTACAAGAATGAGGGACTGATGAAGAAGAAAACAAGAGCTTTCTAGAGTGAGATAAAAAATTATTGACATCTTGTGAAAGTCAACTTCCAAGGTCTGCTTAAGAGGGTCAGCTGCAGCAGGTTGCTGGGACAAGGTACAGCCTTTGAATACGTCCACAGATGGAGATTCCTTGATTTTTCTGGCCAACTTGTTCTACTATTCAACCACCCTCACAGTAAAAGAAGGCTTTCTGAGATGCAATTAACAATGTTGATAATCAAGAATCTGAATTAGGACAAGTTCTTCTTGTGGGATCAGGCTTAATGTCCAAAGGGAAAAGAGCTGAGAGCACCCATGGTATTCTACCCAGAGAGATCCAGTTTTATAGATTCAGATTACTCATAATAAGAACACAACAGCAACACAATTTTGTAGGATGAAGGAAAAGAGAACAAACTCATATTTGTGTATTGTTGTCTTCTTCAAAGAAAACTGTTTTCTCATTTACAATTGGTTGAATTCCTTTATCATTTTTGTGCCCCTTTGAAGAATGCACCTTTTCCTGTGTGTTAAGGGAATTCTGTCTCCAGTTCCTCTGAGATGCATGTTACAGAGAACATGCTATTAGTATTTTAAAGAGTTCAGACAGATTAGGAAGTAAAGTCAAAAGAGACTGCTTACATTAGGTCATAACAACTCCACTGTATAAGATAAGGAACAGGAAAGACCAGAGAGACCAAAGAGTTTGCAGCATCAGACTACCTTGCAGTATTTTTCAGAGAATTAATTAGGTAAGTTTTGCTGTACGAGGCAGGGGAAATCAGATATAGTACCAGTCTATTTGCAAGCCTCATCAATCTCCTCAGAGAGAAAATTTCTCTGTATATCAAATCCAGAAATCTGCATGGCTTTGTGACCAAGACACATCAGCCAGCCTGAGAGGGTTTTCTATACTGTGTAATTTCACATTTTTGATAGTCATGAGGAATATGACAAATGATACAGGAAAAGAAAGATACTAAACATATGACAAGAAAAATCCTTCCCAGAGTCCCCTGATAGACTGAAAAGGAGATGCTAGAAGGGAATTTGGCATGTTGACAACTCACAGACATAAGACTAGCTTACATCATTGTAATTGTGTCCAAGGAAGGCTGGAACAGATAATACTGTACAACTTTGAAATCATGGGAGCCCAGACCATTTCACACATTATTCTCCCTCCTGTTTGAGTTTCAGAGATTGAATATGTATCTGTCTGGCTTTTGTGGTGGCCTACAGCTGGCCTGGAGGCCTCACAGTTATAAATAACCCCAACTTTATGACTGGGATGTGATTGATTATGTAATTACCTCAGGTATGTAACAGTGCTGGTGAGGCCCGTTGTAGAGCTTGGCTACATAAGTGTACCTGTGTACTGGAACTGTACAGGGGTAGGAGAAGGAAAAGATGGAGCAATGCATGTAGATTAACCATTGCTCCACAAAGGACATGAAAAGATAAATTTGTGCTATTTCTAAAGTGGCCTTCATGTAATTAGGTAACATAGGTAATGTAATTTTTTTTACTATAGGCACTTTTCAGTATAAAGTACATGCGTATATCAGCTTCCATCCTCTCTACTCCCCTAAATATCTGGTTTGGTTTTCCACTTACAGCTTGATAACATGTCAAGCTTGACATGTCAAGAGCATGAGTTCTAAAGAAATGCATGTAAGGATATGTGTTTCAAAGCAATTAAACACAGATGAAGAAGCAACCGGGTCCTAGGTAGTACTTTCCAAGGTTACTAGCTACTGAACTCCCCATGAAAGCCTCTCTTAGGTGATACTCACTTGCAAGTATTCAGAAATAGTCTCTAGTTTTAAGCAGTGCTGCAGTATAAAAAATATCTGATTTATAAGTGATTTAAACAGAATCCTGCATTCATTTGATATGAGTGTCTCAGAAAATAATTGCTTAGTTTTAGAAGAGATCCTGTTGGGGTTGCCTAGTTTAACATATTCCTAAAAAAGTATTTATGACAATGGGGAAAGTTCAGATGCAGAGTTGTTCAGACTATTATGTTGCCACTAAGAACTGGTTTTTTGCTCTCTGCAGGGATGCCAGAATTAGACTCAAACAATACATATTCATTTAAAATCTGGATTTGTCATGACTGTTAGGTAATTACCCATCAAAAATGAAGGATAAGCATCAGAATTGTAATCTGAGAGCTCCTGATGGATTCACATTTTACTGAATTAGAGAACTAGTATGTTTGACCTGAGTATTTTGTAAGCAAGTTCTCAATTTTTCAACCATTAAAAAAAGCTCTAAAAAAATCAAGGAAACCAAAAATCTATTGAAGATAAATGTTTTTTTTTTTCCCAAAAAACCTTGAGAGGGAATTGGGACTTTCTTGGCCTTCAGTATAACTGGGCTGTAGAGCAAACTGATGTAAAACAAAATGAAGGCACAAAAATCCAACTGAAATTTAAGCACAGTTCCTGGTGAAGCATTAGTGTGTGTTTGAAATAGTATCTTACTTAGTCCAAATCATCACTTCTGTTCATGAACCCTGAAGCTCTGAGTTGCACACTGTATTTTGCAAACAAATATTTTATATCCCAGTGAGCATCCACCTCTGCAGCACAAGACATTAAGCAAACCATGTAATTTGTATCACATGAAAACCTGCTCAGAGGCACCAGGGAAGTGGCCATTTGGACTCTACAATTGGTATTCAGAGATCCTGATTGGGACACCATTGTAGTTTGTTATGCACTAGCAATGGAGCTACTCCCTGTTTCTCTCCTAGCTGGGGTAAAACACTCTCCCAGCAAACACAAATTAGGAAGCTTTCTGAGTTATTGTTGGCAAGGCACTTTTCAGACCCTCTGGTAGAAAGTCTGTTCTGAATTCTCTGTTCCATCAATATACAGATTATAAAGCATATTTGTCAGATGGTGGCAGGTTTTGATCTATGGCCTAAAAGTAATCAGATTGCAAAATATTTTTGCAGGGGCAAGACTTCAAGAGGAGTTACTCTTGATGGAGCACCTTAGACAAGCAACTTATTTTTACATGTTAATTTACATGCTGAAGTATAATATAAATGTTAAAACCCTAGATGACTTTGGAGCAGGAGAAAAATGTTCCCTTGTACTCCCTCCTGATCCAAACTTATGTATAGCCTCAGTACTTACTCTTTTTTTCAGACCTCTGGCATTTCCTGGGCTTCCATCACTGTCTCTAAATAAAAATTCTAAGGCACAGAGAGGGGAGTAATTCAGGTGATGGCTTAAGGCACTTTGCTTCTCAGCTAAAAGATGCCAAAATCAGCCAATTACAAATTAATTGAAATAACAATACATGTTACACCTTCTGTCTTATGAAACTTCTTTCAAAAATACTCTGTTTTTAAATGGGAAAAACGTCACCCCACACCTGTGTAAGTCCCCCTAAACAATTAACTGGACTGCAGAGTAAATGACTGGTTCTGCAGTTTGGTTGAAACAACATCCTAATTGCCTGTGGATTGGAAGGATAAAGGTCTGTAGTAACACATCTGTTGGAAATAAAACACCCTTAAAGAACTGTGCTTTAAATATCTGAGGGTATTTTGAATGAAAGATAATGGCCATTTTCACACTAATACAATCACATCAGAAGGGAAAAACAGACATAATTTCCCTAATTATATCTGCCAAAAAAGCTGAAGAAAATCTATTTGCATTACTGAAGTAAGAGAATATAAGTGTATCTATGAGCAGCTGGTTAAAACTTTCAGATGGCAAATTATGCATAGACACTTAAATGAGTTTTTACGTGTCATGCTGTGATGAAGAGAATTTCTTCCAGCTGGGATGTAGTCAGAATAGCGGGTAAACTTTATCACGGTATTATGATGCAAAATTTATCATTGTATCACTGCATCAATAATTTGAAAATATTGGTATTTCTTTCTTAACACCCAGCTTCCTTTGCTGGGCTCTGTAGGCTAAAAGCCTAATTGCTGAATATCATAGAGATTCCCTGAATCCAGCCTTTTATTTCTCTACTATGCTACTTCATTACCTTACTTTGCTCCTAAAAATACTGTTTTAAAAATTGGGAGTTCAAGCTCATTGTCATTAAACAGATTGGTATTTATTCTCAACTTAGATTCTATTTTTTAAATGTTTCAGGTTTACAAAATAAAAAATTTACTTCAGGACAAATTTAAATATTAATCAAATGTGAATTTGAAGCTTGCTGAAGAACTGCTACAATCTACCCTATCTCTCCCCTTCATTCCTCTTAGCTTTCGTTTTTATGACTTACATAATTTTCTTTATTTTCTGACCACCTGCTGACTCAGCTACTGACATACTTTCAATTTAAATGAGTTCTTTTGCTGACATTAGTGGGAAGCAGAGAGTGCAAAGAGACCTCCTTGAATCAGGAAGAATACAGAACAAGACAGAGCCAGAATTAGCAATTATGAGTACCTGATTATATAGGTTAGATAAGTGCTTAGCTCATTCAGATTCAGTAATTCTTTCTTTAACTGCTTTAATCTGTCTGTCTGTTGTAATTGCCTGGTGATTTCTATAATGAATGAGTAAGCTTATCCAATAAAATGAAAAAGCAGACACTTGGAGGACACAGAGGTAAAAGTATATACTTATACTTTTATGTAGAAATACATATAGCACACACATATACACACATCTCCTTTTTGGGGGATATATATATATATAAAATAAATAATATATAATATTATATATATTGGACTTCCTGTAATCAGTGTAAGAAACAGGACATTGGCCTAACTGAACTCCTGGTCTGAAACTGTGTGGCTATGCTTTGGTTCATAAGTTTTCTTAAAAACTCTGTCATAATTTACTCTATCTTATGGCAGTTGTTCCCATATTATGTTTAATTCTATGTACCCATAGAAATTATTTTCACCTTGTTACCAGGCTGATGATATGGAATAAATGATTTTCTGACTCTATTTGTTAAAATGTTTCCCAAGTTCTGATTCTGTGACTTGGTTTTGGGACTCAATTACTCACGGTTTCCATTATTTTAAGTCATGCTTTCCTTGTGTTTTTATTATTAATATATTTAATTATTAATTCTTCATTATTTTGTTCTCACCAACTTCATTTATCAAGGCCTTATGAGCTTTTAAATTTGTAAATATTTTTTATCAAATCTTTCATCAGAACTAGCCACTATTATTTTTAAAAGAAATATTACCAGAAAGAATCCCTTTTTTATTTTTTTTGGTTTTTTAAATTTCTATTAAATTCTGTGACAGGTCTACTGTCAGAGATGTTAAGATTACTTGAAAATAAACTGGTTTACTGTTATACAATATCACAAGGAAGATTCAATACATATAATTTCAGATCTTTTATTTTTATGGACTTTGTTTTGAAAAGTTGACATAAATAAGCACCATACCAACAGATGAAGCCTTTGAGATCAATTAGTAACTGTATTAAAGAGTTTAATTGTCAAACTGACATCACACCAGCCACAGAGAATGATAATGTATGAATTAATAAGCAAAACGTTCCCCCTGGTTATTCAGATAGGTATCTCAGTTTTGGGTTTGATCTGTCATTGCATGTCAGCATTTTGAAACAGTCAAATAGTAAATAGCAAAAATGAAAGAAAAATCATCATTTGTCTTGAACACTGGAATGTATAGACACTTTAATAACTACCTAGAAAATAAATTGCAAGTAGCAAAACCTGCCACAAACCTCGGCAGATGGAACTTGGTGCCTTTATTCATGTATCTATCAACTTCCAACTAAGTCAGCATTGTGCTGGCATGCAAGTCATTCCCATCTTTCTAAAATTAATTCCCTTGTGAAGAAAACATGAGTTCAAGGGATGTACCTATGGTTGCATTTTCACATCTGCCCTGGATTTTGGAGGGGTTTTTTCTGTTGTCAATAAATAGGCAAACTTCTGATAATTTTTTTTTTTCTGGTAAAAAATGTACAATCCATGGAGCTTATTATGTTATGTCCCAGGACACAAATGAGTGCCATGGTGAATATGAAGACACTTTAAAACCACCAGAAGTATCTCTTTCTGTTTTAGCTGACTAAATAAATCAAGTGAGTTTTAACACACTGTATGTGTATTTTGTGTACTTCATTTTGATTGTATATTTTAATAACACTTCATTGTTGCAATAATAAAATGTTCCCACTGAAAATGTTTTTCCGAAGCTGCTGGAAAACAACATCAAGGCATGATATTCTTAGTCAATGGCTGTTGATAGGTTCAGCTGTCTTTATAAGAAGCATTCATTTAAAAGTAAACAGCTGGACTCTCCAGAAGCTGACCTGCACCTGTACTGCCTTCAATATGCCCTGTTGGTAAGTTCATTTCATTGGTTTTGCAACCTAGAGGAAAACTAAACCTGACACCAAAATGGAATAGAGGTACTTGGTTTTGCAAGGACTGCCCAGAAAGGATTCAGTTCCTCTCTACGACCATCACCTTGGCATAATGAAATCACTGACAAGATAAAAATGAATCATATAAAATGTTAGCAAAGCCGTCAGCTAATTTTGTCCCCTCCTAGAACTTTTCCCCCTCTTCCCTGGAAGTGTGTTTGCTCTTATCTTTAGCTTCTATGACAACTTGTGAAAAGGAGCTGGGCCTAATCATGACTGAGAACTTCGTCATTTAGTTTGAAGTCCCAAATGGACCAGCAGTTTCTCTGAGATTTCATTCGGAAAGTTTTGTAGTTTTTAGTGGCTATACTCATAGGGAGCAGTGGAGGCATTGGAAGGGAAAAAGGAGATATTTAATGGTTCCACCTGTTAGTGTGCACAAGACTGCATGATTATCCATTTACAATAGCCAAAATGGAAATAGCTGTGCTAGAACAATTTAGAACTTTATCATCCACTTAACTGCACAAATAAATAAAAATCTATTTCCAAAGCAAATTATTCTGGATACCAGCTAAAGGTATTTAAAAAGTTATTTACATTTGTACTAAGTCTTTTGAAGCATTCACATACATTCATATGTTTTATCTTAAAAATAATTGCATGAGATTTGAGGATATACAAAAGCTAGGGGACACATGCAGTGCAGAAAGGAATCTCCAGCACATCTGGGTTCGACTACCTAAATGTAGCTCAGCAATCAGCTTCCCTTGTTACTGCTTTTCTAAAGGTCTGGAAAAGAGACTGCCTGTGGTTGATGCCATGGTGCTTTGTAATGTGTCTCTGTCTGAGTATCTTTAAAGACTTTGCAAAAAATATTATTTGGAATGCCTTGAGCTAGTACAGCCTGTCTACAGACTGAAACAACAGCTGTCTCATGTATTTTAAAAGTGCTGTCTCTACTGGTTTCCTCCCAGCATGAAAAGAAAATTACAAACATTAAAAGCCTTTTGGTACACACAGATTTTGTACTTTTTTTTTTTTTTTTGCCTGCAGTGCAATGCATTATACTTTGAGTTTAATCCCAAAGATTCTGCTGTCTAAAGCAACAATGTGCATTTGGGGAGAAGTACTTTTCTGAAGATGCAGAATGGATTGACACAGTGACCCATGTCTTTTCTGAGAGTGTCACAGGCTTTTGAAAGCAGCATGGATAATCCAAATATTTTAGCAGCAAGAAATCTGCAACAGCTTTCTTTTCTTAAAAACCATGTACTGCCCAAATGCCTCAGCAGCACTTCTGTGGCAAGATGGGTGAATTCTCTTACCCCAAGCTATTAAAGAACAGCTGCTTCAATAAAAGATTTGAGGAACTCCCCAATTCTCCATTCTCTCTTCTGCTCCCCACAGAGTGTGAAGGCAAAGAGGATTTATTTGAAGCTGTGCTATGTCTTTAGACTTCTTGAAAAGCCAAGGGAATTGTGTATAGGCACTCTATTTCCATATGAACTAATTATTTTGTCCGACTGACTGACTTTTCTCTCCAGACACTTTTTCATTAGTTCTACTTAATATAGTCACTCGGTTCTGTATTTTCAGTACCTCCCCTTCATCATGTTCCATGATCTATTTTTTCAATTTGAAAAGTCTGAATCTCCTAGGGAGATCCCATGTAGTTTAAAAAGGTTTGAACTTATTGATCATCTCTTTTTTCAGCAAGGATGTCTATAGAGTCATCTTCCTGGACACAAGTTTCCATGAAACTTTTTTAAAAAATATGAGTTATTAAAATGCAGTTAAAATTTAACTATGAAATAAATTTTTTATTATTTAATAAAATTAATTTATTACAATTATTTACTATTAATAATTATGTTTCTTTATTAACTAAAAGTAATTACTTTTAAAAGTAACATGTTAAAAATGTGTAAAGGATAACATGTAGGCAGAATGAAGCACACATGCACAGAAATTTTTGAGTCTTCAGTCATGAAGAATTCATAGAGAAATGGGAAAAATATTGTCTTCCATAAAAAGGGGTAGGGTGACTTTTTAAATGTTGAAATAATCTATTTAAAAATGGTAATAATAATAATAAATTCTTGAAAAAAATTAAACAAGAATCAAATATAATTTGGGGATTTTCTTGCTTTGAATTTTTGGTAATTTATGGTGATAGGTGGCTCACTCATGGCTTTTCAGAAAAAGACTAAGGGCATTCCTGAATTTTTTTAGTGCTGCTTTGTCATACTGAGTTACTCAGACGCTCAAGGTCTATTTCTATCTGGGATACTTCATCACATTGCAGAGTGATAATATAAAAACAAACAAAAAACCTCACCCTTTTTTTGTAATGCAGCAAAAAAATAATATGAAGTATAGTTTAGCTCAGGTATATGATATTAAATATGATGTCCCTTAAAAGCCATGTGGGTTTAAATCACTGTAAGGGTGCACATTGTAATGGCTTATGATGCTGTGTGAGAAATGATCAGTGCTTCTCCTGCCTGTAACACAGAAGAAAAGTTTCCGCACTGGTGATGTGCTATGAACATATTGAGCCCATAATTTCTCACATTCATTGTGGGCATTCAGTTTAATTCTTAGCCAGAGTTTAACAAGAGCAAAGCACATAGAACTGAATGAAAAGGACATTAGAAGGTTTCCTAGTGGGACTTGTTTATTTTCTCTGCTTTTGTCAAATCCTCCTTTTGACCAGAAGGTACTTTGCAAGTTCATCATTATGCTAAAACATGTTGTTAAATGTTAATTAAGAAAATCTAATTAATTAAGAAAAGAGAACTTTTAAACCAGTTCAGTGATCAGGAGCCATCAGCTAATATATATACTTGTTTCCTCCTCCTAGACCAGCCTGAGATAGCAAAATCTCCCCCCATAAGATTTTTCCCCATATTTTATTTTAAACTAACTTTTGTATGTTCTAGTTCACTTGATTATAATTTTGTATTTCAGTGAATTGACACTAATAGTCATCACACTAGTTTGTTCAGCCATAATAAAGAGAAGCAGCTTGAGGTCTCCATCAACTACCAAAGGACAACTGGACCAAAGCTGAGTTGTGATCATTGTTGCAGTGCCAAATCCAACTCTTTAGCTCAGATAAATAAATAAATACATAAATAAATAAATACATGCATACATACATACATAAAACTTAAGACTAAACAATTCAGAGTCATGCTAAAAAAATATAAATTCCTATGTGATTCAGTAAATCCTTTGACACTAGTTTGTAGAATGACCTGCATTTACTGCAGGTTGCATGTTGCATGATCACAAACTACAGAACTATCACTAAAAAATACATAAGGGCTGGACATAAAAGTGATAAGGATTAAGCAATAACAGAAGAGAGGAGGTCCAGATCTGCCCTGCCATTGCCATATCCACCTACCACACTGTGTCAGAGGATGTGAAAATGACGTTCTTTGAAGGGGTCAAGAAAAGCCTTATGAACATTCTGCTTGAATAAGTCTTTCCTAGAGTCCACAGCAGAACTATGTTAAAGAACCTTTTGAAGATGTTTGCAGAGTATATCTAAATGAAAGTACTTCAATCTTCCAGATAGGATGCAGAAAACATATATTAGCAGTATTTATCTACTCCTGAATATTTGTTGAATAAATGAGACTACCAGAAGTGTATTGTGAAGTGCTCATTAATTCTTGCTCAGTTTCCTCATAGTTGCATAAGTTTGGCTTTTTTGAGAGAAAACTGTATTTCCCTGTAATATGAAGGACTTCAAATTACGTACTTTGATATTTTTCAAAATATGAAATATTACCAAAAAAATCCAGTATGCATTGTGCCTGGAAATAGACGGTAGAGTGCAATTATACTGTGCCATGTACTTTCTTGAAATAAATAACAGTTTGCCACTTATCTTATTATCTGGTCTTATTCTTTTCAGTGAAAAAAATTACTTCATGACATATTTACCACTATCTTAGAAGGCCAAGGTTCTCTGATCCTCTGACAAACCACCACTGAAGCTGAAAACACAAATCATAATCGTTTTTCAAAGAAATAATAATACAATGAGGAAAGAAAATGATCTTAAGTTTGATTGAAAGCTTATTGGCTTAAGGAAAACATCACTATAAGTAATTCTAAAATTATAGGAAATCAATCTGTTTGGATCATGAAACCTGGACCAAAAATAAATCACTCATTTCCATACCCAAAGGAAGAAGAGCAATATTGTCTCTTATGTGAGCATTTATGCTCTGCTATTGCCATATAATGAGCTATAGGAATTTTAGTAAATGGAGCTGTATCTTGTAAATCATCAAAAGTCAGTGATGGGCAGTGAGGGGTAGTTTTCATAGAAAGTTAATCGAGCTTACAATCCTGTTAATAACTGTTAATTGAAATTGTTTTCTAGGCTTACTGATCAATCAGTCCTGTATCTGTATTGCAACCATTGTGCTGCCTTTTCTGGGCAGAATTTTATTCTCAGATTCTAGTTAAGATTAAAAAATTGTGTTTTCTTTTGTATCTAAGTATACAAGTGAACCATGATAAAGAACTAAAACATCAGAGGACAGGTGCAATACAGTGATAAGGACAAATCTGTGCAAATTTACTTTGCCTAACTATATTATTACATTTAAATCTTGTCTTGGAATTTGTGTTTCTATTATTAGTTATTTTCAAATATTTCAACTAAATCTTCCATAAAACAGCATTACTGTTTGAAGTAGTGGGCTTTTGCTCCACATGCTTTGGCTTTGAACACTGAATCTAACACTGTATATGTCTGACAGAGGCTGTGAAACCAACATCATAACTTCTGATCATTATTGATCTGGTGTACATGACTAAAAAGCTATCTTTGCTACTTTTTTGAACTGCTGGAGCTCACCATATTTTTACAACGCTTCATAAAATTTATTTGCCGTTCTTCTCTGATAGAAATTTCTGATTCAAATTTTCTTCAAACAACTTCAAATGTTTTGTTTTTTAAATTGTCCCTCCAAAATGCCCATCTGTGTGATTGTCAGTGATGTAATATGATGTTAATAAGGTTACTTACTATCCAGTCAAGACCATCATCATATGTATGGATTTTTAACATCTACTCTACCTACTCAGAATTCTTTCTTTCTCTTCTATGCTAGTAGATGATTTGTGAAACATATAGAAATAAGTAATGTACACAGAACCAAACATAAAAACAGTAACTCAGGCCATTAGATTTAGAGGGAGATGAGAGACAGGAATAAGGCACAGATTAATGACCTAAACTACATACGCACAGTCTGTGCCTTGCAAAGCTTTAAAGCTCCTAACTTTAAAATACAACTTTTATGTGTTGTGTTTGTATCCTTTTTAGGAGTCTTAATCAAATTTTCTCTGGTTTGGAGGCAGAATTTGTTTCTCTGTGGAAGACTGCCCTGCACATCAGTGGGGAATTTGGTCTCTTGAGCTACAGATGAAACTTCAGTTTCTTAACTGAACTGAAGTAAAAGTCATTTGCATCATAGATCTTCCACAGTTCCTGTTCAAAGTGAGTCATGCTGGACTCACTCTCCAGACTCTCCACAGGTGATACACAACAAATACTTCACTAGTATTGCTAGTATACAATGAAAACCTTACTTTTACTGCTAATACATCAGTAGCCAGTTTCTAACAAAATTTCTTATGCTAGAAGAATACATTTTTCCTCCATGTTATCTCCAGATGTTACTGAAATCACTTATGGGAGGGAAATCAGTAAGGGTAAAATAAGGGTAAAATAAGGGTAAAAACAGCTTTACTGTATCTTGTATGTAAATTCAACCTTCATATAATAATAATAATTTGTTTGAAGTTATGTAAAACTTGACAAGGAGACAAGCTTGTTCCAATGCCTGATAAGTTCTTTCTCTGGTTATTAGATTTCTGTATTTACAATCATTTGTCATTCTCCTAATGTAATGCCATTTCTTGACAGACCACCCACCATCATTTCATTTTCCCTGCTGAGAAAACTGTGCCAGTCTATTTCTCTTCAATGAAGGGGCCATATATCACAAGATTTTTTAATCCTGGTATGCAATCAGATTTGATTATCCTGCAGTTCTTAACATACACTGCTGTAAGAAATTAAACAGATTTTTTAAAAACTACTACTTTTTTTTAATAATCTTTTGACTTTCCTTATATTTTTTTTCCCATGAAGATGACTAATATTGCTTCAAATACCTAATGCAGAATTTGAGTGGACATAATAAATTCAGAGGCAGTTTAAAATCTTGATAATCTGCCCCTTGACAAGTTGTCTTGCAGTACTGCAGTACTTGCAGTAATTGAGAAGTACAATTAAACCAGAAATCCAAGAGGTTTTGCAGTCTCCATGACTGGAGATATTCACAGTTTACTTAGATAATGTCCCCTGTCTAGCATTGAATTTAGTCCTTTACTGAGCTGGTGCCTGGGGAAGATGATCTTTTGAGCTGCTCCCCAACATGAACTATTCTACGAAGCTCTAATTTTTTTCACCTTGTTATGTGGGAACGTTTTAGTTAAATTGCATATCCAGATGAAACTTCAATTGTTCAGACAGTTTCAAACAAGGAATTCAGCATCCAGCTCATCTGTTCAGAATACAGCAGGTTTTAATGAAAGCACTCCAGTGATAAGGACATATTCTTCATGTCTATATATGATTTCCCATTTTTGCTGGTTTAATTTTTCAGACTATTTAATATTTCAGATTAAAAATCCATAATAACACATGATCTACTTTGAAGATTTTAACCTGAACTCTCAAAATTTATTGTACAGTAAGTACACAGTATATTTCTGGGTGTCAGGTTAATCTCTGACTTATATCAGTTTAGTGGAACTTGGACAAAACTTTGCCTGTTCTCAATTACTTCTCAAAGCATAGGGGAACCCATATTTTTATTTGTTTGGTTTTTTTTTGATTCTTGAAAACATAATTTTGTGACATGGGTAAAAAATTATGATCCACGATTAAATTTCTGTCTGAAGCAATAATTTTATCCTCAATTTAACTTCAGTCTTGGAGAGAATAACTATATATTTCTATGGAACAATGATAAAAATAATACTTGCTATAACTACATTAATTTACTTAAAATATTTGTACACCTTTTTTGCTTTTATTTTCTGAAAATATTCTAATAAAAATGAACATTAAGCCAACATTGCAGATAATTTGTGGCAAATGATTTTAAATCATAAGTAGAAGTATTCACATTGTAAACCTGATTCTCAATATTTATGTTTGGCATTTAGGAATATTAAACAATGCCTTGAGATAAACTTATTAACGTATTCAAAAAGTAGTATCATGAATAACACATGGAAGTTGCTTACTGTATAATTTTGACTAATCCTTGTGAAAAAATTACAATTTCATAGAATACAAACAAAAAAGTGAAGGACATGAAAATAATAGAAAAGGGAACAGGTTTATTAATCATTGCCTGGTTTAGATAACCTTTGGGTAAATATCCATTGAAATTTCTGAGAGTTTTCTCTGAATAAATGCTTGGAAAATTCCAGTAGAATGTTTCTTAGAAACCTTAAATGAGAGGAACGATGTTAAGGGAAGAAAAGAGGGAAAGAATTTCTTGTTAAGGGCTGAGAAAGAGAGTCTTGTGATGGAAACCTACAGTAATCTTATATTAATTTCTTTTTAGAGCAGGCAAAGGAATGTGGTGAAGAAAATCTTTATTTTTATGCACATTATTGGGGAAAAAAAAAAAAAGTTTGTATCCATTTGAAATGTCAATGAATAGTTTAAAAATGATCCTTTAATTCTGAGAACAAGGTTCAGTTGAGATTGAGAGATGACCATCATTACATTCTCCACTAATTTGGCAAAGGAGTATTGGATAAGCTATGGGAAACAAAAGCATTTTCTCTTAAGAGCCAAAACCACCTGTCTTAGGGTGACTTTATGACAGTGAATTGTATTCCCATTCATCTGTTTAGCCCAGAAATAAGTTCTGCACCTTTAAAACCAGACCCAAGAGCGAAGAGAGGGGTAAGCGGTGGGGCGCAATTTGGGCGTGCAGAAGCTGCATTCTCACTCCCCTGGAACATCTCCTGTTCTCGGTACGTGTTCTCTGCAGCACAGACAGGGACAGAGCTCACCTTTACTTTTAGTTCATCATTTTCCCTAGCTGAGGCAGAGAAGTTCCCCAGACTGTGGCTTTTCTTTTCCTGGAACTGCTCAGCCTGCTCTGGACCGAAAGCCCAGACAAACCCCAGAGCTCACAGCTGTGGCCCAGCGGGGCCGGGACGCGGCACTTTCCAGCGCAGGAGGGACTCACACCAGCCTGAGCGAGCCGAGCTACACCCCACGAGAAGGACTCTCTCTCTGCACTTGCCATCTCTTCAGAACAGCAAGAGGTTCCATTGGTTAACAGTGTTCATTTTCTCATGTTTGTGAATACTTTGCTTGTTAAATAAACAGATTTTTTCCACTTTTCTCCAAAGAGATTATTCGCGGGAGGGGCCGCTGACACCTGCTTTTTAGAGGAGACCACTTCAGAAGTTTCCTTCCCAAATTTGCCCTAAACTAAGAGACCACCCTAGGATCTACTTCAAGAGCAGGCAACACAGAGCTGCCTCAGGCTCAGGACATGTCAGATGCATGGACCACACTAAGTGTCTTGAGTATATCTCTGAATCGTGCTCTTTGTTGCTTCAAAAATGATACTGTAAGGATCCTGAGGGCATCTGTACATACAGACACGAGAAAAAAAGGTACCAAAAGAATGTCTTCTGTAGTTGTCCGTGTTCCAAAATGATGGAGAAAATATGAAGCTGGAGAGAAAAGCAGATTTAGCCCTCACATCTATGAACAGAACTACTTATTCTTTTGCCTTGCCTTGTCTTCTCTTTTCTTTTTTCTTCTGTTTGGCCTTCCCTTTTTCCCTCCTCTTCTTTTTTCCCTGCTGTAAAAAAGTTCTTTATGTTCTTATCCTCTAACCAGAGAAGTTTCTTTTACATTTCAAACATGCTTGCTTTCTGTGCAGCAAGGATAAAGCAGAGTTTAAATTTGGGGGATGTTTTCTTTTTGGTTATTTTCCAGTGCTAAAATTCAATTCTTCCTTCTTTGGTCTTGAACTTTTTTTTCTGTGTTCCATTTCACTGGCAGAGTTTGATTTTTCAGCACTTTTGTTTTAATCTTATTGTAAAATCTCAAATTGATAGAGTAGCACTTATTTGCTTATGCAGAAGTACACTGAAGTTAGTCTTGAACCTTTTTCATAAATGTCCACAATCTCTAATATTTCATCAAGCAGTGAAAGGCCACAGTAGTAATTTTAACTGACACCTCAGCTATTTTTTATGAACTTTTTAAGTCCTTAACCTTTCCCTAAAATTTAAACCTCAAGCTCTACCATATCATTTTCTTCATCTGATAATGGCAAATTAGATTTTTATCAAGTAACAAAACCTTTAGAATAAAAAGAATTTTCATTTCTCTTATATTAAATTTTTTAATATCTTTCAGACTCATGGATACTTTTCTATCTTCCTATATCCCACTGTTTTGAGAGGGAGACCGATTGAAAAAGATAACCATGTTTTAGTTTTCATGTGGTTCCTTGCCAAGTTGTTTTTACTTGCTGACACATTCTGTTTTTTTTCAAGCTCCCTTTGACAGTTCATTGAGGCAAGCTCGACTTTTCCACTTAAAGCAAAAAGTGCAGCTAAGACTTACTGTTGAACACCAGTCTGTGTGACAGGTGTTTTTAATACTGTCTCTCATGCTTAGTTGACATATCTGTGATATACGCAATTTCTTCTGTTATCATCAGTAGAATGAGGAAGAAAAAAGAAAACAATAACCAAGAACACTTAAATATTTTTCTAGGGCAAAGGTGTATAAAAGAGAATGTGGGATGGAAAAATTAACCTAGTAAATAGATAACCATTAATAGGTATAATACCCATATGATCCTAATGTAGAAGGTTTTGTAGATACATGAGTAACTGGGGAGTTAAAATAATAATAAATTGAATGAGTGTACATGTATATTGGAACGTACACAGTAAAACCAATTGATTCTTTCATCTCAGTGTTATATTGTTTATAATGTACATCACTGAGATTAATTTCTATAGGAAGTAATACCTGACAAAAGAGCAGCAGTAATGCACTTAAGACATTTTCAAACACTAAATTCATTAATCATAGCATTGTTGGAAATCTTGGAACATGCATTACTCCTCATGTTCACATTTCTTTTTTATTTAGATTTGTGATTGCTAAATCAGGTTAACTGCTTGATGTCCTTGCTGTCTCTGGAACTGAACTGATGTGAATCAGAACATGTCAATAAAGGAGGATCTATGTCCCATCAGAAAAAAATCAGAAATATTTCCAGCTCCAAATGAAGCTTATTTCCATGGATTTAACATACAAACTTGCTTCATGTATTTTCATAAACACACTTTCAGGCTTTTTATTCATCTGATGATGTAAAAATGTGTAGTTAGAGATGAAAAAAAAATAAATTATTATAGATGCCTCCATAAGGTTTAAGAATAGAATTAATTTATTTTATATCAGAGAATACAATTACTAAGATTTTTACATAAAAAGTCTTTAAAGAAGGTCTAGTTTTTTGGTTTGGTGTCTTTTTGTGTTTTGGTTTGTTAAGGTCTTTTTAGGGATCTACTGAAATGTACTTAATCAGATTTAAATTTTACTGGAGGAGTTGTAGCATATTTAAATTGAACTGCATAATCTTCATATCAGGTAGGGACCAAAAGGGTAAGATTTATTACAATTTGCTTTTTTTTTTTTTTCCTTAAAAGCAAACTCAGATGCAGAAGATAAAATGAGATATCATGGTAACCTGCAAACATTTTGTATCAAACCAACATAAGTGAGTTATAAGATAGTCTGCTTCCATCCCAGGTTCAAACCAGGCTCAGCCTATTTCTTCTAATACCAAATTTCTGTCTTCCCAAGTACTAAAAAAAAACAATCAACCAACCAACCAACCAACCAACCAAAAAAGATCCCAAAACAACAACAACAACTAAAAAAGACCCACACAGAATCCTTCCCCAAAACCCCAGGAATATTAGGACTGGGAGCATTATATTTACCCTTCACTTACATGTTACTCCTTATCTTAGGTTTCACCAGTCTCAGGACACCTCAGCTTAATGAAGACTCTGTATTGATAGGTGCCTGGCAGGAAAACCAGGGGAGACAATCTGTGACTTAAAAAATGCACACCCTGGAAAATAAAAGAAGATAAAGCATGCAGGAGAAGGAATCCCCTTTGGTATGTGACAGTTCTTGGAAGATGACACTTAGAGCACAAATCCTTGGAAGAAAGAAGTCTTGTTCCTCTGTAAACTTCTGCTGAGTTCAGATGCAGATTTTGTTCAACCACACAGGACCTACTGCAAGACCAATATGTTACTGGTTTTCCTTGAGTACATCATTTGGCAGTAGCACTCTTGTATTTAAGTCAAGTCTAATACATCTCAGACTAGTGATGTAACACAACATATCACACAACTATTGCTAAACTTCCCATCACTCTCATGAAAGCTAGCTCACTTAGGTATGTCAACCCCTGGAAAATGCCACAAACCCCTAACGGATTTTTGATACACATTTCCTCTGTATTTAAGTCTTGTCTTGAAAAAAAAGGATCTATATTACCCTAAGTACAAAAAATTTTGCAAAGGACACAAGGATTTTGGCATAAAATTATGGCAAATGTGACTAAGGCACCCAATTGCCAGAGAGACTGGATTTAACGCAGATGTTTTCCTTCAGTCCCGCTAACGTTCATAATATTTCAGCAGCTTTCTGTTCTGCTTTCTGGCTTTTGAGAAGGATTTTTTTGATAAATAATTTTCCCCCTGAACTGCACAAGGAGACAGTCCTTACACCATGAAGTGGCATATTCTCAATTCCTGGATACAGAGGAAGGGAAGCTTCCTGTACTTGCAGACAGGAACACTTACACAGCATCTACACAGCACACTGAGTTTGCAATTGTAGGAAACTTTCTTGCTGGAGACAGTGAATTAGGCATAAGAATTATCTTAATATTACATCCCCCCAGCACTACTGTTACAGAGAGATCAAAAAAAAGAAGTGAGGTAGCAGGAGAACAATACTTTCCTCTGAAAGCCCTGACAGCTGATACGGTGTCATCTTCAAAGCTGCCTCAAATCAAGTACTCTGTAAGGTTTGAACTGTCAAGTATATGTTCACACTGCTATGGTGAAAGAGAAATACTAATTCATTTAAATATCAGGAAAGTGCATCTGTCAGAGCTGTAGATGGAAGTACCATATTCTATATTAGAGAACCTTGTAGAAAAGGACTGATTTGTCAAGAAATAAACTTTATTTATTCACAGTTTCGTGATATAAAACTTAAAACTTTTTCTTATTTCCTACTGTGAAAAAACATAGTCTCTAAAGATTAGGAAGGTTTCAAATTCAGAGAAATAAAGAAACAATCTGATAATACCTATAATATGTCAAATTGTTGACATATGAGACTGCATAGGTTTCAAAGGACATTTTATGTTTTACACAAAGAAATATCTGTGGATTTCTAGAGCAAGGCTATTTGCTGAACAGAGGTACAAATCTAGAGTGAATATATATAGTACACCTTGTAATTTCACGGGATAGACTTCAGGGAACAAGTTTATAGATGGCTGTTAATACTTCACCATGGTTAGAAACACCTCAGTGCTCAAGGTGCCTGCCAACATTTGCTATATTTGCATTTACAACCAACACCAGAAAATATAACTAAATACTTTTTAATGGCATTATGAATTGCTGAACATGATTTCATGTGTTCTTTGATGACTCTCAGTCAATGTCAGTCTAAGCAGTGGATCAATCAGATGTTATTATTTTAAAGTGAAAATAATCTTTTTCACTTTTCTATGCCATGACTGACACTAATATAGTATAATTCCCAACTTTATTAAAAAAAAAAAAAAATAAACCCCATTCTGATTTTTTTTCTATAGTTTTCAGCTTAAATATTCCTTTTCCTTTCATACAATAAATTCAGGCCTTTGCTAGTACTGCCTTAGCAGTACCAGTTGAATCGCTGATCCATAGTACGTGGGTTTTGACTACACAACAGACTGTGCCAAAACACTTATAAGACTTTGATCTGAAACTTTTATAGTTGCCCTGGACAAATCTTTTAAACCCAGAGAAGCAGTCAAACAGATAAAAGGAGCTAACTGGATGTTTAGTGTGAATGATCTAGTTATGAATGCAGCATTTTTCATATAGCATAACTGATTCCAGCTGCATTCCCTACAGGGTACCACAGCATTCACAGATAAAAGTTTTAATGTAGATTTGATCAATTTTAGTTTGTTGCTTGGAGGAAAAGCTGTCAAATTGCCATTAAACTAAGTCCCTCTTTATTCTAGAGCACAAAAAAGTAACACTTCAAATAACATGAGTATCAGGCAAAGAGAACTTCTACTGTAATAGGGAGTGATGAAAGTTAAGAACCCCAGAGTACAGGTAATTGTGATGAGAAAAAATAACAAATACAAATGAAGCCTGTCTTTCAGAAAAGCATTCATTTAAGTAGGCAATAAAAAAAGGACCCCACAGGGGCAAAAATCAAAACAATTCATTTTCTTAGCAAATTCCTAAAAGTTTTACAAATTAGAGTCCTGCAAATTTCTCTCCAGTGCTTCGGTGTTTCTCCACCAAAAATTTCACCATGATTTTTAAAGTAATTTCAAACACTCTTTTGTAGCTATTAGTCACACTACTGCAGAGCCCAAGGAAGGTGAGGGTACAGGAAGGGATGGGATAGCTCTTAGATTAGGGGTTGCTAAAACAATTTGACAGAAATATAAATATTAAAGAGAAATGGGACACTGAAGATTTCAGCTGTTCCACTTTTAAGACAAATTTTTCCACATTTTAGTCAACCTTATCAGCGCATTCTTAGATATTATAGTTAATTTATATTTAAAAAGTAAAATATCAAGGTCCAACTGGTAGCCAGTGACTAGTGGTGCTCCTCAGGAGTCAGTTCTGCCTTATGTCTGTGCTAATGACATGGGTGATAGGACAGATGGTCAGGATATTTGAAGATGTCTCCAGATTGCAGGATAGGGCTCATATTCAGAAGGAGCTGGTCAAGCTGTAAAAAATGGAGTGAATTGAACCTCAGGAAATTTAGCAAGGAAAAGTTCTGCCCCTGGGATCTAATGTAGCAAAATAGTCCAGCTAGAAATTGATTTCACAACAAAGGACCAGCACTCCTGATTGACAAAAATTACACATGATTAGCAGTGCAATCAAAAAAAGTAAATTATTGTCTAAAATCACCTGAAGAAAGACACACAGACAGAGATTCTCACAAAGGTGTGCAATGGAAGGGCAGGAGACAATGGACACAAACTGAAATATGGGAAACTTTGACTTGATAGAAGGGAAAAAAAAAACATTGTGGCCATGTTCAAGCAATGGAACAGATTGCCAGAGAGCTTACAAGATTTCCTGTCTTGAAGTCTTTTAAAAGTCAACTGGGAACTGCCCTGAATAATCTCATCTAGCTAGACATGCTCTGAGCTGAGAGGTTTCATGAGATGACAAGAGAGCCTTCCCATGGGTTCATGATTGATCTAAATTGACCCCCTGCACTGGCAGGACATAAAGTGTGATAAACAGTGTATTTATAACATAAAGATCTGCGAGATAATGTAAGGCTTGGAGGATTTATTTTTAACATTGCAGTTAACAGAAATATCAGTGACTGATTGATTAGGTGGTTCAGCTGATGAGGAGAGCAGCTTCCATGTTGGCACAATCTGCAGAGGAGCTCAAGTGTTGCCCTCCTCTGTGCTTTCAGTTGCAGGGAACAGTGAGGGAAGAAACAGAAAGGTTCATTAGATTGATAACTTGGCTCCAAGCCTTGTGTCAACAGCAGAATTCTGGAGAGTTTGATCATTAATTACTCTACACACTTGATGGTGGCAGATAGGGAACACTTCTCAAAGATGGAGAAGGATCTTTGTGCACGAGTCAGCAGGGCTAGTGGAAAGAACTCTAAACTTGATTGGAAGGGGGAAAGGGGTAAAACCAGGCTCACTAGAGATAAGAGTGATTTGCAGCAATTTTAGGGACCGTGTGAAAGCAAGGGTCTTCAGTCTGCTGTCTCAGTGGTGGTAAAGAGTGAAGATCCAAAGGGACAGCAAAGACATGAGAGTTATTGGTCTGTTAGAAACCACAGAAGCATCTGAGAACAATCACATAGGAATCAGAGCTTCTCCTCCCAAAACCTTGACAGGTTAAGCAGCCCTTCTGAAGTACACTTACACCAGTGAATGCAGGATAGTGTGGTGGTTTAGTGCTGGCTAAAATAATCAGTGCACCTACTAGAATTATTTACTCATTTCCTTCTGTGAGATATGAATTAGGAAGGCAAAGCAGGTTCAAAACTTAAAAAGTATAAAGAAAACTTTATTAACATCACTAAAAGAATAATAAGAATCAGAATAAAACCTTCAGAACACTTCTCCCCACAACCTCTTTTCTTTCCCATGGACAACGTAGGGACAAAACCTGGGATTTTCTATCAGCTACCACCTCTACAATAGTCTTTCACCAGTTCTTGTAGGGAGAAGAGTTTCTCTCTGTCAAAGCCATGGAGACTTCTCCACAAGAAACAGTTCTCTTGTGGCTTCAATGTCACAGTGAATTAGCTGCCCAGGAAAGGAAAATCTGTTCACACTGTGAAAGTCCCTCCCATACCTTGCAGCTTTCCCACAGCTGCTTTCATGGGCCATGTCAGCTTATGGGGTACTATTTTAAAGATGAGCTGCTCTAGCATAAAAACCCCAAAAGTTCTCTTCTTTTATCTCTGAGAGCAGAGGCTTTTCTCCTTCTGTCCCTGGGGCACAGTTTCTCATCTCTCTCTGTTCAAGCTTCTCATTAGACTACAGCTTTTCAGCATCCACACGTACCAGCACAAGTGCCCTTTTGTCATGGGCTGCAGGTGAATGCTGCATCCCCCCACACACTTCATGAATTACAGAGAAAAAAACAAAGTTTGATATATCAAACACATATCTTCACCACAGCCTTACAAAAAGAATTTCAGCCCAAGACCAAGGCACCTCCTGAATCCCCTCCTAACTGGAATTTGACTCCTTCTTTACTGACCTCAGTGTCCCACGTTTTCTTTACATGTCTTATATGCCCACTGGGAAGGGGCCTGGTGGAATCCCTGGTGAGGGGCTCGGAAGCCCACTCACCACCCCTCAGGGGACAGAAAATCTTGGCTGGGCCACATGGGACTGGCCCAGCCTGGCCATGCAGGCTTCCTGAGGCAGATCCAATTGGCACGCAGTTACCTCTTCAAGAGCCAGAAACCAATAGAGAGATTCCCTGAGCTTGCCCATCTTTAAAATGTGAACATCACAGAGGTGGACCCAGCTTCTAAATGGTTCAATAGGTTGTCAGTTCTCAGAGCTAGCCAGCTATTGGTTTTTGCTAGGCATAGAGGAAGTTCTTAGCAGCTTCTCTCAGAAAAATCATCTCAGTGAGCGGCTTCTTCCCTCCTCACCAAATGTCAATTAATGCAAAACCAGCACAGATGGGTGACAGACAGGAGGAGCTGGAAGCCTTTGTCCAAGTGGGGGAATGTTGCCATCATGGAAACCTGATGGGATGACCTACACAACTGAAGTGCTGCTTTGAATTACTATAAATTCTTCAGGAGGATAGGCAAGGAAGGAGGGGTTGTGGGTTAGCCCCTTATGCCAGGGGGTATTTTGTCTGTCAAGAGATTGCAATGGTGATGGCAGATTTGAGTGCTCATGGGTAGGAATCAGGGGAAAGGCCAACAAGGAAGGTGGGAATCTGCTATGGACCACTCAACCAGGATGAAGGAGGAGATGAAATCTTCTACAGTAGTGTCCTAGTTTAGGGCAAATCAGGAAGGAAAACTCCAAATGAGAAATGCCCCTCCCCACTAACTGCTCCGGGAAAGGGAAAAAAAAAAATAAAAAAAAATAAAAAAATTCCGTGGAGAGAAGTGGAAAAAGCTGTTTATTTAACAGAAATTGAGTAATATTAAATAATAAAACCTCTTGCTGTTCGATGGGATGGCAAATCTAGGAAGAAAAGTCCTTTTCATGTGGTGTAGCTCGGCTCACTCAGGTTCTTATCAGTCCCTCCGGCGCTGGAAAGTGCCGAGGCCCAGGCCCCGGTGGGCCACAGGCCTGAGCTCCCGGGGTTAGGCTGGGTGTTCAGTCCAGAGCAGGCTTGCACAGATCCAAGAAAAAGGGAAAAAACAAAGGTCCAAGGAACTCCTCTGCCTCAGCTAGCTAAAACTAACTAAAAGCCAGAGAGAAGCTCTGTCCCGCTGTCTGTCCGTGCTGCAGACACCACAGTCCAGAGCCGGGATGTGGGGGAGTGATGTTTTCCTTAACACACTGTGTGCTTCTTCTTCCCCCTCTCTTGCTCTCAAAGCCAGTCTTAAAGGTGCAGAACTTAATATATAACATAAACCAGACGATTGGGGATACCAGTATCATAAAGTCACCCCAGGACAAGTAGCTGGGAGAAATCTGAAAATCACCAACTCTTGTTTCCATGGAGGACTTCAACTTGCCAGATGGCTGCTGATAATAGACTACAGTAAAGAGGAAACAGTCTAGGAGGTTTGTCTTAAACTCAGGAAAGAAATGAGAGTTTATGACCTTTGGAAGATGCCATGAGGTTATGCAGGGAGAAAATTAGTATAAACAAAGCCGAAATAAAACTTAATCTGACTGCTGCTGTAAAAGACAATGAAAAACTTTTCCATGAACCATTAGTAAAAACAGGAGGGCTAAAGAGATTCCTCTTCTCTTACTAGATGCAGAAGGAAACATAGCAACAAAGAATGAGGAAAAGACTGAGCTACTTAATGACTTTCCTTTGTCAGCTCTAGTAGGTCTGCACTTGGCAACTGAGAAGTGGAACATATTATTTTATTGAATAGTAAAATTGCCTTGTCATCACCAGATATCACAAGGAAGAGAGGAAGGGTTCAGGGTCACCAAGCTGACCTTTTTTTTTTGACAACAACAAACTCATATAATCCCTATCAGAAATTTAAGCTGTTTGAAGATATGTTAATGATAACCTTTTCAAGCTTGACTTCCTCCTAACCAGTCTCATAGTTTGACTTCATCTTTCTTCAGTGTTCTTCCATGCAGAGGAATGCATGGAAACAGTGAGATACTGCTGTATAGATTTCTGAGTAAATATACCCTTCAAATCTTCATTGTGTATCATTAAATATTAATAATTAAATACGTTTCAATTGTGATCAAAGCTAAATTTTAAATGGTGCTCTGCATATTTATTTATTGAGGCAATTCAGGAGCAGGAAAATTCTTCCTTGTAATGCTTATTCTGTTTTAAATAAAAAATCTTGATTTATTTTTTTTTAATAATCATAAATTACAAGTGGCAATCTTACAGAGGTACTGTTCTTACAGTAGACACTAGACACTGGCGCTTGGAGTGACTGTATCAGGCCTTTAAGTCAATGACTGAATAGTTTCAAGCTGATTTTGAGAAGAGCTGATAAAACAATCTAAAACTTCCTTTTGTTTTGACATGTTAGAGAAAAGTACAGAAACAGTCACAAATCTTTTATTTCTCCAGTGGTCTTTATGAATTACGAGTACCAGGGGTCTAGGAATGCTGAGGCAGTTAATAAAGGCTGTGAGCCCAAAAAGTGAGACAGTGAGCTCTATAGACAGGAAAATAAAACCACTGCAGAGTGCATTTTCAGCACAGGCTTTCCCTGTCACATTCTACATTTCATTCCACCGAGATCAAAAACAATTTGACTGTTTCGGTAGGTAATGAAAAGATGTCAAAACCATCAAATGTCCAAAAGGTGTCAAAAAGCATCTAGTGACTTCTTTCTGTTTTAGGTCCAGGGAATTTTCTTCACCAAGTATTAGATAAAATGGCTTTGTGTGCTGTAACAGCTAAACAGCACTTGGCTTGCCTGAATGGTAAAAGAATTGCAAAATATTCTCTTCACCCCACTAAACAAAGAACAAATCCTCAAAAGTTGCCTAGAGATGCCATGCAGCTAATTCAGATCACGTTTTCTTTCCTGGAAAATACCTGCTGAAAGTCCTCATTTGCCATCTATTTGCATCCATATTTAAAAGTGGTGCATAACTATTGAAGGCATAGTAAGTTATCCTGTATAATACCCGTACTTGGCAGATTTCTACCTGAGAAACCCTAGGACCAATCAGTTCTCACGTTGCTACAGGTTGCCTGTGAATTAATTTGTTTGAGGAAGAACACAGACATTTTATTTTTTAATTGTCCATTTTGAACTGATAAACAGCTAGTTCAAGGGAAATTCAAAAGTCTTTGGTTGAGTCATGCTTGACCTGATTACTCTCCCTGCTAGAAAAATGTATCCTATTCTTTGATATAATATTTTTAGACTGATTTTTATTTTCCATTTTAGGTAGTGGTAGGATTTTAGACATTTGTCAATTTGACTAAATAGCCCTTATACATTTCCTATTTGTCATGCAGCTACTGATATAACCCTTGGTCCTCTCTTTTTATCAAGCTAAACACCTTTGAATAATAATTTTTGGGGAGAATTATTATGATGTTTATTTCACAAAATTTAAGTTATTCCATACATCTTCTCTGTAGCCTTCCATTTATCAACATGGTTTTGGGACTGTGGACACCAGGAAAAAAGTGCATTAGGCAATTCATCTGATCTTTCTTTCCAAGAGCAAAGGGAGTATGAACTTTCTGATCCAATTTATTATATTTATGCAGCAGAGGAATGCATTGTTTCTTTTGAAATAGGAGCTAATGTTCATTATGCACCTCTAATACTCTTCAAGATCTTTCCATTTTTTATAATCTTTATGGCATCTACAAACAACAATAAAAAGAACTTTTTGTTTTCTCCTAAACAGTGACAAAAAATGCTACACAAAATACAGCCAAGAACTCATCCTTGCAGAACCCTGCAGGATGTTCAACCTCTAAGATTTCCCTTTATACTTGCATCTTAAACCTATCAAGTCAATCAAGTTTTAATCTAGTTTATATTTACAATGCTCATTTGCTGCTGATTGAGCCTACTTTTTAATGACCCATATCCACAGAAGAATCAGAAATTACTTCTGCAATGAACACTTCTATCAGCCCTACATTCTTGTGTTGCTTTTCAGGTTAAGGGAAACCTCCTAGAAAATTTTGGGGTGTCTTAAAAAATAACTACTGGTTTTGGAAACTGTTATTAAACCAGTATACTCAGGAAAATGAAAAACCAAATTGGTTTGTCAAGGACTATTTTCTAGAGAAGTATGATGAGCACTGGTGTTCCCGTTATTAATACCATTCTGTACTATTTTTGCTTTGAACTCTTAGTAAACGTCAGCCAAACAATTACCAAAAAATAAGTCTCAGAATTTACCACATTTTCCTAAGACTATGGAAATTCAACAGAGTTGAAGAATACCACATGTAGTTTAAAATTCTAGGAGCTAAACTATATAGAACCACTGATGAAACTTTTGTCTGATAAGATATTGCTTTCTGGAAAGTGTTACATTTTGAAAGCATTACTGTATTATGGAAAGATTTTATTGTTTGCCAAAAACTGTAATATTTATTGGACAAAAACAGCCTTTGAGCAATCTCTGTTGTTTATTTTTTATTAGTTCTACCACTTTAACCTGTAAGAGCTCAGAGCGTTCACACCTGAAGTCATGGCCTGAACCTCTGGAGGGCAGTGCAGTTTCTGATGCTGATGATGTACTTTCAGAATGAATTTGAGAAAGCAAAACCAAAGGTTTGCCTCCAACAATGCAGTTGTGTTCTCTTATTGCTGCAGGCAGATTGATACACCTCTGAGCCCCCTGTTTAGAGCTGATTTTTCCAGTGGTGATATCATCATGGTCCTGTCATCAGCAGTGAAGCTTTTCCTTGAGACTCCCTGAGGCCTCCGTAGAAGGTCATGTTTCCACTCATACTTCAGAGTTTACTAATGAGCTTGAATTTACATGCTGGTGCAGTGATATCAGTGCAGAAGTTGAAGGCTATCAGTGGGAAGGGCATGTGAATGGGATATCAGAGTGGTCTATCCTGTGGGTTTGAAGTTATTAGATTGGGATGATTTCACTGGGATAGTCCTCAGGAGTATATACTAAGGGCACTGGGGATGTAATTCCAATTTTTAATTAGCAGCCTGAATCCTTCTGTGTTCATCTTTATCCATTGCTCTTTGCTCACCTGTGTTTACCTTCCTTAGTCCAGTGTTGTTAGATTGCTGAAAATGGCAATTTCACGTCCATTTTCAAAGGTGAGGGACTGGATTTTTCAGAAATAGTTTTAGCCAGAACAAGGATTTTGTACCCTGATTAGCTGTATGCCATTGTCAGATGTAAATTTATCCCTAAGGGCTTAAGATGAGACACACTATCCATTTCTGAGCTTCACAATGATTGACTGCAGCCCCAATTAGGCCAAAGCATTCAGATGTATTTAGTGTACAGCCTTCAAGGGCAGCCTGAAATATCTTGCACTTTTAATTCTATTGAGTATATAGTTTATGGTTTAATTTCTTTAATGAAGTACTATCCTTCTGTCACAGAAAGGCAAATATTTTTCAGAATGACTTAATGTAGTGGTTAAATCTACCTCAGACATTTCATTTTGAAGTGACCTTGTTTATGCTAGGTGGAAAAAACCCCATTTATTATGTGTTTGTTAAACTGCAGCTGTGTGTTCAGCATAATAGGAGTCTGGACTTCTGCCTCCAAAGATTAATATAGTTTTGATCTGAAGCCAGTGAAAATCTTAAAATGCCTTTGGTATCATATTATTAAATTTAGCATAAAATCTGATCTGTTGAAAAAAGGAGTCCCATTTCACAAAAAATATGCAGATTGTTCTCCTACACATATTTTGGTAAATTAAATATTGTAGAAATCAACTTAGAACTTGGAAGGAAATGCCTGAGTGAAATAAGCATACAATAAAAATATTGTATTTAAATAAACAAAAACAAAACCCAAAGGACCAATTAAGTATTTTAAGGGCACTGCTGAGTTGTTTTAGCATCAGATGTGAATGTGATTAATGCTTTTTGAAATAAGTTTACATAAGGTACACAACTGAGGACACATATATCTTTGACTTTTACATTTTATTTTTATCAGTGTAACTGAGTCTTTTATATAAAATTTGTGTTTATGACCTACTGGGCATATTTTCTAGTGATTTAGTGTCACTGGAGTGGTGACTATGGCAGTTTGATTTTTGCAACTTTTAAACAGGCATTGACAGTCTGAAGGTGAACTCTAAGGGTCATGATTTAGAATTATCAGATTTACACTGCATTATACAATGAAAGGAAAACAAGACATGGCCTCAAACCATGACATTTTAGCTGTAGTCTTCAGAAACACCAAGAAATGGAGTTTGGCAATCTGACACAGGGTTTTAATTTTGCCTAGTTTAATCAAAAGATTACTTTACAAAGTTTAAATATGAATTCACAGCCCTATTTCAAGAAGCTTTTTCAGACTCAGTAGTCTAGTAAAAGGTATATTTCAGGTTAAAATATATTCTTTCAGTTCTCAAACAATTTTAGTCACAGGACTTTTTGGGGGGCACAAACAAGAAAGGTTTTAATTTTTTCAATGTCAAAACTACAGTTGTTCAGGAATATTTGCTTCCTAAGTTGAAAGAAAGGAAGAAGAATTACTTCTGCCAAGTGAAAGGCAGGCATCAATATAATTACATAGGTTCAAATCCTGTGATTTAGAGAAAGAAATAATTAGGTATAAAACAACGTAAATTAACTACAAGCTATTTCTTAAATTGAATATTGCCTCCCAGATATGTTTTCAGACCCCTATATCTAATAAGGTGTTTTCTCATTTTGTTGTGAAAGAGTCAGTGTCAATATTCAAAACCATTATGATCTGTATTTATGACCTCATAAAGGCAAACTCACTACATATTAGTACTGTTCCTAATGGTATTTCTTTAAGATGAGCTTATGGAGCAATGATTCCTACTGAGTGCACACCCTGTAGTCAGATGTCAGTGTTAACTTTGCCACTGATAGAAGAGCAAAGAGAATTTCTGATCAATGCCTTGCAGCCCTCTTTTAGCTGTCTGCTAAAAAAAAATGCTACCTGGCTTCTGGCATTTATCAGTTTTTTCAAACAGCCTTTATTGCTTACCCATCTGACCACCTTGCCTGACTGATTTTGAGGGGCTAATGATGTCTGCCAGACTTTATAGATCTGTATTTCTGAGAAGCAAAAAAGATTATTTTTTGAAAGAACACATTGATGAGGTAGTTTGAAAATTATTTTATTATCTCCTTCCTGAGCAACCCAGTCATTAAATGATACTGTGTGCTACATTTTTTTCTGGAATGGCCTTCCTGCAGTTTTGGGCTCTAGACTCCAGAGTCTCAGATGCTGTAACAGTATTCTTTCCATGGTGTTGATAAACATGCCAGCTAGCTCATTATGACACATCATTCAATCCCTGATGCCTATACTTAAACTTTTCTGTTCCTGGTGCCAGGACTTATGTGCAAAGCTAGTCATCACTGACTTCTTTTTACTAGCTGTGGTGTCTTGACACATCAGTACAAGATGTGGATGTATATAGACTGAGGCAAAATGGTTGTACTAAAGGACATCTGCACCCTCTAGAGCATTAGGCTTCAAGAGACGACTTCCAGGCAATACATGAAATATTCATTTGTACTTGAGTTGTCATTTTTCTATGTCCCTTTATATATTGCTGTGCTGAAGCACTGACAGTACTGCTCTGTATTTTATCTCTTTGTATTTTATCCAATATAATCTCTAAATTTTGAGTTAAAATATTATCTTCTCTAGCTCTTTCCTCTGATCAGTTGATTTGTGGACATTAGAAACTCATTGAGCATTCACATCCCGTGGTGATGGGTGTAGTCTACACAATCAAACAGACCATTTATTGGAAATGTGTATAAGGTGCAACATAAAACATATTTAGATAGCAATTGAGTGTAAATATTTCATAGCAGAAAACAAGTGCCAAGTCTCACTGCTTGCATCCAAAGAACTGACTGCATTTGTCAAATTAATATCTCTTTAACAGAACGTAAACAATTTAAAAATAAAATCAACTTAATGCAGTCCTCCCGTACAATTCTCAGTTTGCATATTTATGCAAATTTACCCTGTTATTAAGTCAGATTACTGGCTTCACGGACAAAAAAATGCATATATTTAGGAACTTGGCATATAATAATTATAAATTTCAAATTATCTCTTAGGTTAACAAAGGTAAAATTGGTTTTTTGGGTTTTTTTCTTCTGAAATATGAAAACCAAAATGTTTTCTAAGGAAGTCCCACAAAAGACAAAGAAAAGTTCATATTTCAACCAAATTATAATTACCTTAAACAAGTGTCTTTTTATTTGACATTGAGAGAATATTTTTACTTGTGAAATAAAACCATTACAAATATAATTATTATATCCTTGCATATCAGGTCAATCTAAAGTCATACTGCAGCTCTCAACATGATTTCTTTAAGAACATATGTGATTTCAGTTAATGCAATTTACTAAAACTATGCTTATAATTATTTCTGAAGGAGTTAAACAAGTAGCTAATAAAAAATAATCCAAAATTTAAACATTTTATAGTTATGTTTTAATTTAGATAATTTATGAGGGATAAGCACTCTATTACCAATTTACTCAGTAAAAATATGTAAGGTGGTTTAGCTTTATATGCTGTATTGAGAGGAAATAAACATTAATAATTCTATTATCATTATTGAATATCCAGCCATTCTTCCACATTACTTGTTGCCTAGCTTTTAATGTAATAAATATTTTTAAATGCTACATCCTTCTCCCTTCAATGCATGCTCAATGCATTTCCATAATGATAATAATTTTAACCTTCAAAAGCCATGCCTCTGAAATATCTCTGGTAGTTTCTTTTTTGCTGTTTTTCCTGTGTCCTGAATGTTAGGAATATGAAAAGCGAGCTGTGAGGGAGACCATACTGGTAACTTAACTGTTCTGAGAAATATCTAAACTGGAGTCATCAGTGGTATGAGTACTACACACAGGGAATCAGACTTCTCTTTATCACCTCAAGGAAATGCACAATATTTCCTAAATACAGATGACAAATATCTTTCTAGCATTAATTGGCACCTGTCAAACTGAAAAGACCTTTGGGTCAGAATTTTCCAAGAAGGCATGCATGTTTCATTAAGCTCATGTGTGCTTCTGCTTCAGGATTTGTATATGCAAACCCTGTTAGGTTGGGTGAATATCCTGTATATTGGTATGGTGGGTTGCACCAAAAGGTGTTAGTGCAAGCTATTGCTTGTGTGCAAAAAAGGTCAAGTCTGAGAATTTTTCATAATTGATACTGAATAAGCAGGTTCCTTTAAATTTTAATCTGATTTTAAATTGGTAGTAATTAAATGACTGTGGGATTTTTTACAGCCCTGGGGTTCCCTATTATTTTATTTATAACAAAGATATTTCAACTGCTACATAAACTTGTTATCTCATGGGTCATTGCAAATATACTATAATTTCAGCATCCATGAGCACAATATAATTTTACAATAAAAGTGTGTAAATTAATTCCTATACATATGAAGATCCTGCTCTTCTAAGCAGGAACTTTGAAGAATTTAATTTCATATTAGCTACATTTCTTAAGAAAACAAATTTTTGAAAGCTCTTTTGGCCATAAATAAAACAAGAGTCTAGTCTGATTTTTGTTTTGATTTGTTTTAGTTTTGGCCTTGGTTTATGCCGACCTAAATTTTCCGTACATAAAATCAATACATGAGCAAATCTTAAAAATACTGGCCAGTGTACTCTACAGAACACTGAAAATTCCTATGGAAATGGGACACACCTAGATCAGACATTTTCTTTTTCCAACTTTTTCCAAATCTAGTGTAATTCAAAAAAGGACAAAACCTACACATCTTATACATCAGAGATCTAGCATACATTTCTTAAATCTCTTCAGATTCAAAGTATCTCTTAGAACAGCTTAAGCCTGACCTACAGTGGCTGCTGCACATCTCTCTGTGTGAGAGAGCATCAATGATAAATCGCTTCTTGCAAAGAAAGTCATGCTCAGACAATGAGCACAGTGAGAGTCCAAACAGTGATCAAAAGGCAGCATGGCTCAGAATCATACTGCTCAGCAGTTCCAGGCTGTGTTGAGCAGTTAGAAATGGTAATGAGAGGCACAGACAGCACCAAAGGCTCTCTTTACTCACCCTCCACAGGATAATAAGCTATTGGTGACCTGTAACTACATAGCCCAATCATGAAATACTTAAACATGAATGTGAAAAATGTGATATCACTGACCACAGCTGAATCCAGCTTGACATTGTAAAATATGATTGCTGCTGTTCAATTTCTGAAGCTAGGTCTGCTTTACTCAGCCCCAGTCCTAATATTTATAATAAAATAAGCTGAAATTGCAGGAGGGTATTAATTATATTAGATAAGTTAATAAGCCAGTTAGATATTGATTTATGATTCTTTGAAAGAAATACATCTAAGCTGTGCTTTAGTATGTACAAAGAGCTGTGAAGACTGCTAACCAATTCAAGGAATAGACACAAAGAAGTTATTTTCTTCAGCTAGAATTTTCTGGCATTGCTACCTCTGATTTCAGGCTGCTTGTGATAACATGAGTGCTTGTATGGCTGAGACTCTGGGTGGAATTTTCATCTTTTCTGCATCAAGCATGTTAACAGAAGTGTGCATCAGACTTCAGATGACAGGAAGCCATCCACAATATACCCTAACTTGCAGAACTTTTGTAGGTGTAAGAATGAATGAAGAAAATGTTGAAGATATTCATGCCAATGACTTCTGAACTTAGCCATGTAGGTTAACTGGCATGTTTTCCCTCATTCTCTTCAAAATCAGTGGAAAGTTGCTTTAGGGATCTTCTACATTAGACCTCTCCTTTGAATATTCTTCTTCATGAACATACTTCCCTGCACTGACTAATCAAAATTAACAGAAGACTAATGGGCTTATTTAGGCTCCTGAAGATGTTTGCCACAACCATTTTGGGTAGATGAGATCTGACCTGGGCTGCATTTCACCACAAGCTAATTTTTAGCCACTTCACAAAAGGAGACTTTTTAGGCTTACTTTGTATGTGACAGTGTAGCATCATTCAAAGTTTATCATATGTCAGGAGTAAGTCTTTACATGTTAGAAATTCAAATATTTTTATTAGAAATACCTTTGATATATGTGTAAACTTCTCTAATGAAAGATACTAGATACTTAGAGACCTCATGCTTCAATTTTAAAATTTTTCAAAAGATTCTATGGTAATAATTGTCCCACGTTACATGGTTGTTATCAATGACAGATTGATACAAACCATTTTTGTTGTACAATTAATAGAATCTTGTCCTGCTACTCTTCATTAGCTCATTCTAATAAAGACTTTATGGCTGTTAAAACATTCCATGAAGATCCAAAGTCAGTATTAGGTGATCCCCAAGATATTTGCTTTCTGTTTCATTTGTTTTCTCTTAAGGCCTTCTGAAAATTCAAAACCAAAAATTATCCTTTTCTGATTTTGCTTCATACATTGTCACTTTCCATAATGAAAAATTTGAAGGGCCTAGGCGTTTGCAATACACTTCTAGGACTAAAAGCTTCAGAGTCCCTTCACTTATCAATGTGAATCACCATTGAGGAAAATACATCAGTTTTAAAGCAAGGTAAGCAAACAGGAGAATAAATTTATCTTGCCAGCAAAAGACACACACTTTTCCCTTGTGAAAAATGTAGTTTCAAGGAGAAACTCAAACACCTGGGAATTTTGGCTAGAGCATAGAGTTGTTAGCAAGTACAAGGTCAACAAAACACTTAATTATTTCATTTTCTATAGGTGAGACTTTTTTTTCAGACTGTTCTGAGGTAGCTAAGAGATGCCTCTTTGCTTTTCATTCTTGACCTGATTTTGTTTTGAACACTTCTCACTCCAACATATAGTTCTCTTTTGCATTCACAGGATCCCTTATTTTAATGAATGAAGGTCTGTAAGAAAGATCTTGAGGTGCTGATCTGGCTTATTGATAGGGTTTTCGTTTAAAACCTTAATTCTTAACTTGTGACACAGAAGAGTTTTCATATTGAAAGCAAACTCTATCTTACAGGTTTTGATAGTTTAAAATGTACATTTAGTATTGTTTTAATAACTGAAACTCCTAACTTTTTAAATAACTGCTAACTTATTCAACACAGAAAAAAAGCAAATTATTTTAACTACAACATATAATGAACTTATGGTGACTAAGTAAATCAATTGAGAATTAAAAAAAAAGCAAACAATGAATAAGCATATTCATAGGCCCGTTCATAGGTCTGTTTATAACAAAGAAGTCACAGTTCTTGTGCTGAATGTACCATAGAGGTTTTTCAGAGAGAGCTGCCTGCTTCCATAAAGATATGGATAGACGTAAATTGCATATGCAGTACGTACATGTGCAGTATGGTATGAAAACCATACCACTTAAAAAAGTACCACTGAGTTTATACATGCAAGACTCTGAAGCAGGAAAGCTTGTACCCCATTACAGCGATGGAAATAAATTTCAGGCAAGAGATAATTTCAAAGATAACTCAAACATAAATATTCATGTACACTAACAGGAATGTTTGAATGTAAGTAAGTAAATATGTACACTTAATTGTGTAGTCCATCATCCTCTGATGTTAGTCAGGAAAAATTCTATGACCAGCTCTAGCTGTCAAAAAGTTATTCTGGCAGATATTCAGGCACTTATTATACTTTGGAAACTTTACTGAGAAATGTATTTTCTCTTTCCTTGTTGAAACATAAATAATCAGGACCGACAAGTCATAGTTTTATTTTATTCTGCAGAGATGATATGTATCCCCCTAGACTTTGATTGAGCTTTAAGTCTGACTTGGGACTGTTCTAAGCTGGTGATATTTCATACCTCTTGGCTAGATAGTGTCCAGAAGAATGTGTTTGGTCTTTTTTGTGTTTTCTCCAGTTTGCTACTTCAGGTGGTCTAGATCAAGGAGTAGACACTGAGTGACCCCACACAACAGTGCTACATTCCTGAAAAATAGCTATTTGTCACTCAAGTTTCAACAGCTACCACCTAAGATTTTTTTAGAGAAATTTTATATTAGATAGCCATTGAATTTGTCACAGGATATTGCTTGGTAGAGAGGCAGCCTCCTCTTTCCTCCTCTGGTGCGGGGAAGCTTTGTTTCTTGCCTGCAAAGCAGCTGGTGTTCAGTACACAGGGTGAAGGGAGACAAGACAATGGTTGGAAGTGGAATAGGGTTTTGAATGTCCTGAAGGTAAGACAGAAATAGAGCAGAGCACTTCCATCCTGTGTCTGACTACCTTAATGAAAACAGCAGCACCATTTCAGGACAGACTCCGTCTGCCTTCGTACATGAGGGTTCCTTTGTGTCAGGCATGCTGCAGATAATGCCTTACAACTTGATGTGTTTCCTTGTGCTCAGGCATTGAAGCTGGCTGCCCAGACAAATCTCATGCTGACAGGCAAATGCCTCAGGAGCTTTAAGTGGGTCAGGGAGAAGGTGACTGCAAATGACTGTGCTTTCCAGGTAGATTTTTTTTTTTTGTACTTATTCACCATAATTTCATCAAAATTTTATTTTAAGCATGAATGAAGGTGCCCTGAATCTCATGTCTCATTTGTCTTAAGGTATGTCCTTGTGCTTTTCCATAAACCTGGCTATTCACTTGGGGTTGTCATCTCAGCTCCTGCCTCTGTGTAGTCTGGTTGCAAATAAATCAAGGCACAAAATTCTTACCTTGGCAATGACACAGATTTTTTTTGGTCTGGGACAACTTAATCTTAAATAAAGTTAAGATGACATTTTATTGCTAATCATGGGATGATGCACATAATTTAACATATAATATTTTATTGAATTTGCATTTTCTTAGTTCAGGAACTATATTCTTATTCTGAGATAAATACAGTTAGGCTGCAGGATCTACCACAGGCAAGGAGATGATTGTCTGATTTTGATAACAAGACAGAAATTAGATTGTGTTTTCAAACACCATTTAATTTGTCAAAAGAGAGAAGATCAACTCATTCCTATCTTTTCTCTCTCTTCTCTCCACATGCAAACAAGAGATAAGCAAAATGACACCTACACAATGATAAATGGAAGGTTGCCCCACCTATGTCAGACCCGTGCTGGCTGTGCTGAGTGAGCCCAGGGCACTGGGCTGCTCATTGCTGGTGGCATCAGCCCCCACAGAGCCAGCTGGGTTACAATGATGGGGCTGGCACGTGGGAACAAGACAGTGGAAAGGTAAAAGAAACAAAAGGGGGCCTGAACAAGTTTCCCCTGACACTAAGAAAGGAAGATAACTGCATCGTGATGGACCTTTTATCGTTTCCCCCCCAGGGTGTTGTTCAGGCTGGAGCCAAGCACTGCCAATATCCCCCTCCACAAGCTCCCCTTGAGAAGCAGTTTCCTGGCAACTGTAGCAAAGCCCTCAATTGTCACTCTCTGATAGGAAAATTGTTTGCATTTTGGAGTCCGTCTGTCCCTACTAAGTCATCTGCTGTCTTTCTTCCTCTGATCCCAACTACCACTGTGCTTTTGATGTATGACAAGGGGAAAGTAGGACTTAATTGCCAACTATGGGCATAAACAGGGAGTTCACTTCTGTAAAAGCAAACACTTCTGTAAAAGTGTTATGTGCTGAACCTGGAATGTTAAATCTGTGTAGAAATTGTTTCTCTAAAAATAGTCTTACAGTCCTGTGCTGGCTATTCATAAAATGCATATCTGATCCAGATATCTGACTGCAAGATGTGCTGAATTCAGCTGCTTCTTTCTCTCAATGGGTAAGACATACACCAGAGCTTTGAGGCTTCAGGAATAGTCTGTTAAAAAAAACCTGAGAGATACTAAAAAGTTCTACATACAATAGTCTTCAAAAGTTCCTGGAGCAGAAGGGGGAAAATCTCAAAAGCAATTAAATACGCACAGCCAGAAGGAGCTGTGAAAGCTCTCCTCTGCTTTTTTAAAAAACTATGAACTGTAAAGTTAATGTGGTGACTTCTGCACCATGTGGATCTTTACATTACTGGTAGAGGAAGGACAAGCTCAGGAAATGGCTAAATGCAAGGAGAGTCACTGAGTGCTCTGTAGGGCCTGGTAATGCTCCATTACCATCATCCTTTGCCATTCACCACCGTGGCTCTCTCTCAGGTTTCAACACACCATAAAAAAACTGATAGGGAAAACAAGGAGATCAAGGGAGACAGGCTGAAAGCCAGAATTGCCCACTGCTGCTCCCAGGGAGTGGATTTCTGTACACTTGTTGGGCAAATTCTCTTACATGATCTATCAGATCCTAGATGCTCCTAGAGAGACCATGGTGCAACACTAGGAAAATCATGAGTCATGGATGTGTTCCACTTCACTAGCCATGTGTTACTAGGATATTCTAGTCTTCAGATTTATTAATTTTCCTGTTGAAAACTTATATATCTACTTAATATTATTTCTTAGGACAGTGCCAGCAACATGATTAGAGACAGTGGGGAAAAAGTGGATTGTAGTTATTTGAAAAATTTCCATTAAACTATTTGATTCCAATTTCAGCTGTTCAGTGAGTACCAGACAGGTTTCCTGCAATAAATCATCTTTTCTGGCAGGAATGTGGTTTCTTTTGCAGGTCCTTGTTTAGGCCTCTAATTCCAGAGTCCTGTTCTGAGCAGCCAAGCAGGCGTACTGCCTCCAAGCTGTGGGCTTCAGGAGTGTGATGATGCTGTGGGCGTCAGGACTGGGACACTATTGCTGATAGCTCTTCATGCTTTAACGAAGAATTTTAAACCTGGGGAATTTTTTTCCACCTCAGTTTAAAGGAAATTATAATTCTCTACATTTTGAGCAGTGAGCAAAACTACCTTTCCCATTCCACATCTAACTGCTAACTCTATGTTTCTTGTACTTTTTTCTTATTTTTAAAAATTATTTTTTATACGTTTTCTTCTTTTCATAGCTGTAATGATCCAGGTCTTCTCAGTGAGCATCTCTCACAGGCTCTGATTTTTCCCCTCTGTAGGCAGTACTGGGAAGAATCCAATTAAAGTCTTTTTAAGTCCTCTGAGGAACATTCCTTGCCTTCAGTGATTAAGACTGCCTCTGTAAATTTTCCCACTTAATACAGTCCAAGTTTTGATGATATGAACTTTGTTCCCAAGGTTTTAAAAGATTTCTTAGTCTTTCTTTTTATAGTTACTACTGTGATTGTAAGAAATATTCCAGTGTCTCAGAACTGCCTGTTAAGTCAGCTTCTTTTCTCTTTGAAAGTGAAGCAGTTAATCCTACCAGTAAAAGAAGGTTAAAAGGCATATTGAAGTCTATAAAGCAATTTGGGGCCCGTGCACAATTTCTTATTAATAATTTCTAGCTATTTTACATGTAAATTTATTTTCTGCTTACAGGAGTACTGAAGACTGTTTGCAGGAGCATTTTAGTAAAACATACAACTTTCCTAAAAATTACCTGGGAAACAGAGTATACATTTTATGAGGAAATAGTTAATAAATATTTTAGAACATTTGGAAGTTATCATACTGAACATCATTAGTACAAGTGAATCATCTTGACTCAGAAACATCCTTCAGAAAATACTCTGTCATCTCCCAGTGTGGCAGATTAAATAAATGGCAAAGATAAACCGAAGATGCAGTTGCATCTCATGTTATTCAGGAGACAGAAGTTATATTCTCAGTTTTCCCATTAAGATAGGCTGCCACAGGGTGGAAGTCTAAAAACCGCCTGGGCATCAAGGGCCCAAGATTGCTGGGTGTTCATGCAGACAGACCTGGGCTAGGTGGTGATTACTATTGAGTCTTACTGTAAGGTGATCCTGATTATTTCTAATGCTAAAGGAATGGAAAGTTTCTTTGCTGGAGAAGACTGACATCGATGAAGAGGCTAAATGGACAACAGCACAAAAACTGTGGCTGAGTCGTGGTGGAGGTGATAAATGTTGTGTTCCGGTCACGCCACTCCTAGCAGCACCAAGTCTTTGACAAGACTGGGGTTTTATAATGGACTTGCCTATGGAAATAAAACTGTGGGGTTGCTCTTTCATTCTGTGCTATTAATTTCATTCCAAATATTCAAAAAAAAGCATATAGTGCAAGTCCTCTCTTGAGGGAGAAAGAAAAATCTTTTCTCTGCAAATTAATTGAATATTTAAACTGAAAATAAAGTATGGTTCAACAAGTATGCGTTCAACAGTAGACTAAAAACTACTAAAGAATATTAACTAAGGGGTTATTATTGTATTGCCACCTAATTCAAGTTAATCTAGAACAACACACCGTACAGAGATGTTACTTTCAGGAAACTTGGGGGTTTTTTCTCTGACCAAAATAACACCTCCTTAGACTTGCTAAATGGACAGACAATCTCATTCAAAGAATATTACCTTGAGCATCATAGTGTTCATATATTTGGATATACCTTGAGCTTTAAATGTTGAATATTCTTTATAAAAATTTGATATTTGTTTAGCACGAGTAACTTATAAGTAGTTCACCTATTCACCAGATTTCATATGGATTAAAGTAATAGTTTTTGGTTTTGACAATATTCCTATTGTCATGTGTTGATTGATTAGATGACTTAGATGTAAATGAACTACGTCTCATACACAAATAAGTGTTGCTTAGCCATCAATGTGGGGATTAATGCTCAAATTTAATTACACCTGGAAAGCAAAGATCCAAGTGAGTCTGAAGTGAACATAAGAACTCAGAAATAGAGATCTTGGGTAGCAGGATAAGTGCAATAGACAGAATGGAAAGAAATAATGAAAGAAGATTCCTTTCTTATGCAGGCTGCATCTTTAGATTGTGAATATTCTCTCATTTTGATTTAAAGCTATCCTAAGACTTTTACAAACCCTTTGATGCTGAGGGTGCAAATGCACAATACTGAATATATTAAGAAAACCTAATTCTATATACAGCAAGTCAGCATACACTGCCTATGTGGTGTTGGTATTCATCAGTCTGAAATATTTGATTTCACACCTGCAAGCACCAGTAATTGTTCCCAGTGCTGCCTTTCAAACCAGATTTTGTGTAGCCAGTATATAAGATGGCAGAATTTCAAATAAAGGAGATTACATTCTGCATCCTCTTGTTCCTCCTTAAAAAGAAATGTTGATATAATGCTTAGATGACTAGAACCTTCCAGGAGGAGGACATGGGGGACTAATGAATAGAAAATCCCTATTCCTGTGAGAGCTGCAATGTCATGGGCAGAGATAAGGTTTTGGATTTTTTTTGAGAATGGACTTGAAAATGTAAACTATCCAGTAATATAAAATATTTACTATATTTTTCTTTAGACTTCTGAATTTTCAAAATTAGACAAAACTTTTGGTGGAGAGATGCTTTGGAGATATTTTTGTCTTCCTCTGACGATGGAGAAGCCCTCTGGAAGAGTGAAAACATATGGGATGGGATAAATATAAGGGCGCTGTCCTTCTGTAAGTCAGCCATAAAATGAGACTAGCAGTGGAAGCTGCTGTGTGCAGATACCTTGTGATCCACCACTCTCTTAAAGGGAAAAAAAGAGATTTGGCTGCTGACTAGAACAGGGCTGAGCAGCTGATATTTAGTACAACAGTGCAAGGGGTCTATGTGTAAAAGCTTCTCAGTGTAGAGGTAATATCCTTTAACTATAAGATGAAAGACACATTTCTTTATTGAAATGATTTAGCAGGCTCATCACAGACAGTTCCACACACATCACTTTTGTATCCATGTCAACAGAGACACGCAATTGTGAAACATGATTTTCTCCCTCAGTCCTGGCTCTGACTTGGAGTCTGTGTTCACAGGAAGCAATGTTCAAAGTGTGCTGATGATGGAATTGAAATCTCATCTCTGTCACAGTAGGTATTTCCACTCAAAATACAGTGATTATGAATACAAGAAGAACCTTAGCATGTATGTTTCTGTGGTGATCCTTACCCTAGCACCTACAGAACTGAAATAAATGGCTTGGACAGATAGTCATCATTTCAATTAATGTCATTGCAGTGGTCTGAAGGTTACAATACATCATATTTCTTAGACATCTATTTGGATTACAACCCAGAGGTTGAAATAAACTCACTGGTGCTCAGCACCATACTGGAGCTTCACTGCACAGTGTCTGCAAGCTATAACTGCAGTTCATGGGCAGGGAAAAATAGGAAAGGAAGAAAATTATCTCAAGAGTCAAATTATCTTTGCAGAAGAATCTGTGCAACTCGGAAAACAATGAGGCAAACACTGTAGCCTCACTGTTTAAAATACATATTCCTTAGTATTCTCCAGGTAAATATTTTCTGTATAGAAAGAATCAAAGTACAGGATTCTTAAGAAAGAGCATGACAGAGACTGTTGCCTACTTATAAGAGTGTCTAAAGGAGAGGATAACCTTTCCCAGATATCTGTATAGGAGCATAATCCTGTTGATGGAGAAGCAGGGAGGATGAACATTAATTTTATTCTGCAGTATTTTATAGGTTGAAATCTTGAACTGGCTGTTCTGACCAGATAAGGCATCATGTCACTGTTCAGAAATCTTGGCTTAGGTTCAATAAAAACCTTGTAGCTGAACCTTCTCTTCTGCCCTTGCTTGTCAGATTCCTCTCCGACAAGCAGCAAAGAGCTGTCACCAGCTCCGGGCTGGCCAACTGCTCCCATTCAGAAACTGAGCTGAAATGCCATAAAAGCTGTCACTGGGGTCTTCCCAGGCTCTGTTCCAGGTAAAAGCTTTTATGTCTTCTTCCATCAGTACACATTATGGTAGGAGAATCAGGTTATATTCCTCTCTTGTGGAGATGAAGGGAATGACAGTTTAGTTGCTCTGAATACAAGCCAGATGGTTCAAATGACACATAAAACATGAGATTATAAAAAGTACTTGTCCAATGGTAATTTTTAATATTCAGAAAAGAATCTTTTTATCTTACAAACTTTTTTTTTTCTCTGTAAGCTATCAATTACAGACTATATGTTCCTATTTTCTTAATGTTGCCTCAGTAGAGATGGAAATAATTTTCTTCACTATAAGATTTACTGTATTACATCCATAACATATTACAAATACTGTACACGTATTATACAGCAGGCAGACAGCTATTGTGGATCCCTATTTATTGCATAGTGGGAATTTTGGTCCTCAACCCAAGCGTGTCTACAGACATGATGAAACAAGTTCCCTAGGAACAAGTCCCGTTCAATATTTCCATATTTTACCTGTTGTAAATGGTATTTTGTTGTATATTGTATATGGCTACAATAGTTAAAAAATAAACATAGTACTAAGAGAACAAAATTTTATTTAAAAATATTACAGTACTAAATAGGTTGGGATTGCTTAAAACAGTATTGAGATTGTTTTTAGATCCCAGAACAAGATTGTTATGCAATGGCATATTTTGAGTCTGAAGGGGAACTGAAGTCCCATATGTCCTGGTCTATTTTTCTCCCTGAAACATACACATTAGTTATTCACTGTGGCTTAATGCTTGTGGTCTCTATGAAAATTTCTTCACCAGAGTCAATTTATATAGCATTTTTCAGTTTAAAAAAAATGTAGAGCTTATTCTTTGCACAGTTAAGAATAGAATCAAAAACAAGGAAAGGGTTGAGTTGTTTGTATATGATAGAAAGTAAATTAGTTGCATGTGGACATTACTTTCCTCAAAACTTCTGAACCCTTTCTGAAGGGGAGAGCTAGAGAAGTGAAGTTGGACAAGTAGTCTTTGTGTATGGCTTGAGCACAAGAGCCTTTGTTGGTAAGGTATTATCACAAGATGTTTTTTGTCAAGATACTGTTTTTAGTCCTTAGACTCTATTAGTTCTGCTCTAGCAGTGAGCTAGGAGGAACAGAAATCACTCCCTTCTCCACACTTTTTTCCTTGTTTTTTCCTCCTCCTGCCCACTTAAATCTTCAGCTGTCATTTGAAGTACAGATGATAATAGAAATTTAACTGTTCTTGGCCAGTCTGCTACACAGCAGTGCCAGCTTATGGCTACATATATGTGTGGGTTTTAAACTGAATCCTTCTAGAAAGCAATAGAATTAAGTGCTATACAAATAGTATATGAAAAAGTCATGCCTACTTCTCTTCTGTCAGGGTTCCTTACCACTTCCACAAACCAAGTAGGAAAAACTGTCCATAAAAGTTGTACAGAGATAAGGAAAATGAGAGATGGGAGTATGTAAGAAGGGAAATGTAAGAAGTAAGAAGGGAAATATAAGTAAGAAGGGAATAGTAAAGAAAAGATTAAAACATCCTTGATTTAAAGCAGCAATTGGAATGAGCAACACCATAAACATAAAAAACAAAATAATAATTTCAAAAAAGACCAAAACTGAAACATCTCACAGATGGTCTAATTTTCTTCCACAAGTAAAGATTTGTGGGGAAAAAAGGGTCAAAAAGATTACTTTTTGCATTCTTTTATAATAAAACACCATGGAAACATGCACTGAAACTAAAAGGGATTATGTTTAAAAGGCACTACTTTACATCAGTGCATAATTAAACCATAAAATTCTCTGTAATAACATCATTACAGATACAGTTTTATGGAGCTGTGCATATTGTTATCTGTATAAAATATTTTTTTTAAAGAGTCTCTCTTTTCAAAAGAAAGATCAGTGATCATGCTTCGGGGCACAAATCAAACTCTAATGAATGGGACTTAGAAGTTCTTCTCCTCTACTAGTTGTGCCAGATAATTTTATTGGATTTCTGAATTTTCTGCTGTTCCAAGTATGGTGGTTCCAGTGCATTTTTTGATCAGAATTCCATTAACTTTTCTGATGGACACACTTAATTTTAACAATGCAATAAATGTCTTGGCAGAACAGGGGAAGTTTACCTGTAAACACTACTGAATATTTGATGAGAGCAAGGATTGAAATGAGCTTGATATCTTACACTGAAGACCTCAAAACTGTGTTGAATGGGAAAATAGCACAATAACGATTGAATGTCATTTATTATTTGCAATTTTCCAGTCTGTTTCTCTGTGCAGAAACAAAACAAAATCAAACCCTAATCAAAACCTGATGCAGAGACTAGAAGCAATCATTTTTCCATTGCGCTCAACACACTAGCTAAAGAAAACAAATCTTGATTTCTGAATTAATCATGACCCTGGGCATTTGGTTCAGAGTGCACAGTGAAATGATGCATGCTGTGATATTGAAGCAGGAAAATGATTGCTGTATGAGCACCAGTGCAACACTGTGTGATCACAAGGATGCTGCTTCTGAACCTACATCATTCTTTTAGAATAAACATACCACGTTATGATTCCTGACAGGCCCAGCCTTGGCCAGTGACAGGTCCACCTTGGAGCTGTCTGGCATTGGCTCTGATGGGCATGGAGGAAGCTTCTGGCAGCTTCACACAGAAACCACATCTGTAGCCCCACTGCTACCAAAACCTGGCCATACAGAGCTCATACAAACTTGAGACATCTCTTAGCCCAAGAAAAATTGCACATATTGGTTGCAGCAAGGAAACTGAAGCTGACACCAGGTAAAAAGCTTTTCACGTTGTTTTTATCTTTTTTCATTTAATGAAGAAGATAGAAGCTTTAATCACAAACTGATTTAAAGACTGAGGAGCATGTATGTCCCAAATCAACCTAACCTAGTAATTATAATGTCTCTTATCACAGAATGTGCACTAGAGCTTGTTTAAATGTGGACAATAGCTCTAAGTACCATATCTTGTAGCTTCTGTCCCAGATCCCATTCCAGTGAACAAGACAAAAAAAGATGCTTCCATAGAAGACCTGTGTCTTCACAGGAAAAGTTTAGGGGATAAAGAAACACTTTAGGTGTCTAGGTAGTAGAATGATACTAAAACATATGAACATAACATATATTACAGTCAGTAAAAATGGCAATGGAGATTGAAGTTTTAAGAATGTAATTATCAGAATGGGAATTTAGCCAGTGTAGAAACTGAGTTAATGCTCTTCTTTCATTGAAATATAGTGATATATCTAATATTTTCAGGAGTTCCTATCTCTTATGACAAGTTTCATGTGTGGTATTGAAGTGTTTACTTCCAGGCCAACAGTTCTTTCTTGAAACCTTTATCCTCTTCTCATCTCCTTGATGTTACAAGCTGGCAGAGCGAGAACTTAGAGGGCAGGAATGTGGTGTCTGGACTGTTTTTTAAATTTTATCTGTAAAGTGTAATCCTTCTTGAGTTTCAGTGGGTGTTCAGATTTGCCCTGGAGATTTATTTTGATTTTCTAACAGTCATGTAGGGCTGTTATTGGTATGAGCATGCTTACTTCTGACACTTATTATTATGTCTTGATTAAAGAGCCAGCAACTGCTAGGGGGAAAAAAAATCAGTGTGTATGTATTAAAGTTCATGAACTTCAGCATGCTTTCACCAGCTGTCCTTTGAGCTATTTATTTCAGATTATATAGCAGTGGTAAAGGTCAAAAATATTTGATAATCAACTTCAGCAATTAAAATCTTTGTTTTGATCTTGAGAGAGAAAGAAAAATCCTTTTTTTATTCTCCCTTGCTCAAAGCAGAGCTGCACCTTAAAAGTCCAGAATAGTTTGTATACTGGTTTCCCATCTTATTTGCCACTCAGCTGGGTACAAAACTTTTTTCTTTGATGCAGTGACATGTAGAAATAAGCTTGACAACTGACACTGCACATCCACAGAACTAATGCTCATCTCCCGTTGTGCTGCTTTCAGCACTCTCCCCACAGCACCCTTCTCTTTGTTCTATGACAGTACCTTGCAGTCTTTCTGCTTTTCCCATTCTAAAACCTTTATGGTCCTCAGCTGGAAGCAGGCCTTGTGAAATCTTCACCTTTGAGGAGAGAAGTTGGGAATCTAGATGTAAACTCTCTGGACTAAATCCAAATTAAAGGATGCAAACTATATCTAAATAAATATTAGGGGTTTTTTTGTTTGTTTGGTTTTGTTTGGTTTTTTTTCTCTTATATTGTACAAACTAATATAATTTTAGATTTGTTTTCTTTCTAATGAAAAAAGTTTATGTTTTTGTAATTCTACAGTAATTTGTAGGTGCCAGCTTTATAATATGTCACCTTAACAATGAGAGATATTGCTTAGTATATTAGGGATTGTTTGCCAACCTCCAAAACAAACCACCATCCCTCACACTGCCCCCAAGTGACCTCAGAAACATGTATAACAGACAAAGAAATGCAGCAGTGATGAACAATTTGGGTGATGGAACAAAAAGTGTAAATAAACAGTAGTCTCTATGAAACTACTTAAATATTTCCTGTAGTATAGCATCCCTTTTCTCTTGGTTGCCTCTTCTTTCTTACAAAGTAGCAAGGAAGTGTTGAGTGATTGCTGGCAATAGTGATGTTGTCATGCCTCAGTTAATCTTATTTCTTGCCCTTTTTCCAATTTAGAACTTAATAAACTGAAATCCCACCAGGAATATTTATTCTGAAGCTTGTGACCTCCAATATGTGGAGTATGCTCCTTATCTCAAAGCACAAAATCTTTTTACCAATCATTTTTCTTGATTTAAACCCTGTAGCCTCCCTCATTTCTTAGCTTAAAAAAAAAAAAAAAGAGATGAGCTTACATTCAGCATGAAACCTTTTTATTAAATTTTCATAAATATCTAGGTATCTTCAAAAGGTCTGCTGGCATTCAGTCCTAGTTCTCCAGGCTAAATTGGATAGCTTAGGTCTAAAGTGGACTACCTTGAAATGGTAGTGTTTCAACATGCAGGCTTTATACATTTACTGTAAGTATTTCAGACACAAAGCTAATAAAATATTTTAGTAAATGTCTGTTTGGAATTCTTCCAGTCTGTTAGCATGGTACATTATGATGCAAACACAGCTGCTAATTTGCCTCTACATTCATGCTAGAATAGGTGATATAGAACCACGTTTAATTTCTGGATGCAATTGACAGCTCTTTCCTGAAGCTGAAGGAGGAATTAATTGTCCCTCATTGTTGCTTCTTGCTGTCTAAGCGTATCCTCAGGAATGCAAACATGTAAAAGAAACTGTGCTGTTGTGCATGTGCTTTTCTTCCCTCATTTAGCTCCTGCCTAACTTTGTGTTTCTGCTTCTGGTCCTTGAGATATGCAACATTCTTGGGATGATAAACAGATTTCCCCCAACCTGTACTTCTCTTGAATGTGTCTTTTGCTGTACTGATATAAAGTGTGTTAAGTATCTGTGGGAGGGAAAGCAGCTTCATTTTTCTCTTGGAACCAATTCATTGACTTGTCTCTAAAAAGCAGGCCCGGAGGAATACTGAGAAGCAGCAGAAACGCAACAAACTTGATATACTGCTGAACAGTAGCTATTAGCTAGCAATATGGTGAGATACTTTAACATTTCCTTTTAGGAGAAGACTTTTGAAACTAAAGTTTTTATCGACATCATTATGTCTAACAGCCATAGGTGGATTTTTTTTTTCCTAATTCAATGCTTCATCAATTTCTTCTTAATCCTTTTAATATTTTATACCTCAACAATATCTTATATTTGCTGTTTAATCTTCCTACACCCTTGTGGCTTTCACTAGAGAAGTAAAAGCCATGGCTAGAGAGACAATATTTAGTTGTTAGTCTCTAAATAATTTGTTATGCAAGCAAAGGCTTTTTTTCCCCTATATTTAATGATGTCAGTGGACAGCATTGCTCTTTATGAAGTTATAGCAATCTCCTCTCTCCTTTTTGACCAGTCTGCTATTTCAGGTTATGTTTACAAGTACCTTTCCATTTGCAGCTAAACAGGCCAAGTTTTTTCTGCATTCACAAGGTAGTGACTCTCTAGTGGTCGCTGGAAGCAAAAATAATTAATATTTGCTATTTGCCTAAACCAGAAGATTTGAACTTCATAAAAATTCATTATAAATACATGAGAATCTACTCTCTTAAAGTCTTAAAGGTAAGACAGATGGGATGCTGCTTTGTACATTAATCTTTATATTCAGTCTTCCCACCAGTTAATGTGTCATATTGAAAAGAATTTTAGAACTACATGGGAAAAGAATATTTATTTAAACAGAGATCTCACAGCTGGAGATCACAGGCTATTTGAAATACTAACAATACTCACCTGTGGTGACTATGCTGTCAGGAGGGGCTCTTAAATGTTGATTGACCTCAGAGCAATGATGCAATTAATGTCATTCATAAATGCTCTCCCAGAAAATAGTCCTGGAAGAGAGGAGGTAAAAGATGAGGAAAGAGCTGAGAGCTCTCTCTAGAGCATGAGTGTATGTGTGGGGGATGCAGAGATGTACTGTGGGAGGATATGTGTTAAAGCAGTTGCTTGTCTTATTCTAAGAGATCAGCTCATGGTACAGCTTTGCTTCAAGTTTTTTAAATGTGTCTTGTGAAATTTGTTGTTTGGTTTCTTGGGTGGCCAGTGAAGATGCAATTTTTTTATGCATTTCTAGTTTTAGGAAGAGGTGGGGTAGGGGAAAAGAAAAAGTATGGGGGTGTGAGGGTCTGAATACCCTCTTGTGTTAGTATAATCTGGTTGTAAATATTATTTAATACCACTGATTTTATGGTTAATATACGGCTGGAAAATGAGGTTTTCATCTCATTTCTTTATGTATGAATGAGTGGCGGTTCTTGTATTTTTGTGAGTTGAGGAGCAATGAATTTTGCTGATATGTGTTTTGAGGTGAAGTTGTAAATTGAGTTTTGTGTCATAAGCCATACCTAGACACTATTAAGTAGAAGAAACTGGGAAAATTAAAATGTAGACAGACTACAAGTTCTCAGAATTGCAGAATCTCTTGAGTATGAAGGGACCCAGAAAGATCATGGAACCCAACCCTTAGCCCTGCACAGCCCATCCCCAAGAGTCACAGCACGTGCCTCATCTGCATCTTCAGGGCTAACAAATGTAAATTGGAGTGTTTTTCCTGTTATACAGTGAGAGAAAGAGAAAAAAAAAAATAGGCAAAAATGAGACTGAATTAATTGTTATCTATAATGCTTAAGCAAATAAGGAATGTTAAGCAGGACTTGTAGCAACTGAAGTCTGAGAAGAATTGATTGGGAAGGTGTTTAGCATATGGCAAATGACATATCTTAGGGATTTAAATTACTTTTCACATATTAACACAACTGTGAACACAGGAAAATGAAGGAAAACAAAGATCACCTCTGGAAAAAAAAACCCACCAAAAATGACCACTAAATGAACCCCCCTGGGTTCTTTTTGTATTTATTTTAGAAATTCAGTTAGATCCCTTGGAAAAGACCTGGATTTGTTGGCTGGGAATTGCTGGGAAAGGTAGACATGAATTTTTCTCAAGTGTTAAATTGATAGATGTGTTCTGGTTGCTGACAAACACCTGTGAGAATAATACATATTTCATTGGGGATGGGAGAAAAGCTAGAAGGAAGGGAGATGTGTATAAAATACCCAGAACTAAAAGGTTTATAGCACTTTGATGTGTCTTCTCCAGATTGTGTTCTGGCTTACTCGTGTTTTGGAAATGCAAGGGTCTAGTAAAAGCAAATTTGTGTAATTTTAAAATTATATACAGCTGAAAGATCAACTGTTGAGCATATCAATATGAATCCTGATGAAAGAAACTAGAACATACAGGGAATCAAAATGAACCATGAGTGAGCTTCAATAAAAAGCAAAAAAAAAAAAACCAGCCTTAGTTTTTGGTGTGGATAAACACAGAAGAAATGTGTGCTTAGCCCTCAGATATCACAGAATTGCTCAGTTTCTTCCAAAGGAATTGAAGACTTGTACCTTGTTAGATGTCCAGTCATTATAGCATGAGACACAGCCACACACAGTATGGATTTTTAGTTCTGCTGATTACAGAACTTCAAGTAGTGTATCCAGAGGCTTGTGACAGACTGTGCCCAGAAGTAGGTTGCCCAACCTGTTTCAAACTTAAGTTCTTGCACATAATTGAATGCATATCAGTCTGACTTGAATTCTGCTAGGCAGAGCTTTTTCCAGTAAAAGGGAGCATTTTCCCCTTTTTGGAAACAGGCCTTGTTCTGAAACAAAATTTTAGGAATAAGTAAAAAGACACTGAATAGATCTGAGCACTTTAACTTTTGTAGAATAGCTTGGTGTCTTTTTTTCCTTCCTGATTATAACCAGACTAACCTTTGGGGGAAAGGGTCTGAACATTCAGGGAACTCGCATAAAGAATACTGAAAAGGTCACCTTTTGTGTAATGCTGAATTGTGCAATTCAAAGGATGCAGTTCATAGAATGGCATTCACGTTGGCTCATCGTAAGAACTGTTTTCCATCAGTTTTGGAGAAAATAATCCTCCCTAAGGTATTTTTCATCTTTTCCCTTCTTTTTTGCTCTCCAACATAAGTGTTAGTTTGGTGTGCACAGTTTAAGAATACTGCCACGTGAGGCAGCTTCAAGCTTGAACAATGGAATAGTTTTTTTCTTATTGAGCATACACCTTGTCCTGTAACTGTGAGCTAGAATGAGACATTCAGTTATTACCAGGTCACAGACAGTCACATAATAGCCAGTGTGCACTAATGAAGTGGGATTCTTCTTACATCAGCTAAAATAAATTTTTATTATTTACCATCTTGTTGGTCATTTCTATAAAAACAACAGAAAACTTGGAAAATTTTCAGGAGTTCCACAGTTGGTATAATGTTTTGTTTTATTCAGACCTTCTGACAAGGAATAATTATATAGAAGGGACAATGGGACAATGCAGGTTCAAACCATTGAGCTAGTCTGAGTTTTGCTGTGCTGTTGATGAGGCAGAGGATGGTATTTGTGTGTTTCCAGAAAAACTAGCATGTGAAAATCAAAAAGTTTCAGAGTTCACTTAAGCTTTTATATCCTGAACTCTTTGATCAAGAAATCTGACTCAGAACTCTCAGAATAAAATATTTTCTCTTGAGACATCCAGAGACCTTCAGAGGCTCTGAAAGGAGCTCTACTTCCTGTATATTGATGACTTAGGATCTCTGAAAAAGGCAGAGCTATGTTGTTGGGTTTGGGAAAAGAACAGGGTGCAGTAATACTGTTCCCTCCAGTAAACTCCAAAATGTTCTGCAGTTAAACTTCACAAAATATCCTGGTTTTGTTTCAGCAAATGGTCATATTCCATCTGTCTTGGGTTTAGTGAATCAGAACTGACACATAAAACCATGAAATCTATTGATTCTAAGGTGTCTGGTGTATTAAAAATCTGGGAAATGAAGAATTTTTCTTTTATGTATGATACTATTAAGCATTATTCTTGGCATGGGTGCTAATAAAGTTTCTAGTCTTGGATCAACCATGCCCATAACTATTAAATACTGAGATGACAATTTTGTCCTTGGACTAGATGTTAGAAATGATATGGCTGAAGGACAGGGCAGGAACCAAAGTCTGACTGGCTGTTGGAGAATACTTATTCCAAGGAGAAACACATGTCAAAACAGTTTTTAGGCATCTAGTGGTGAGTGGTTTTTTCCCAACAACGTGTATGCATGTAGAGGGGGAATTTCAGGGTGACTAAATATTTTAAGGCTTCAAAAGCCTTTCATAGTTCATCGGTTCAGCCATTTTTACATGCTCACTAATTTCACCTTAAACCCTGTTTTTCTGAGTGGAACAATACTGTTTCCAAGCAGACTTGAAAAAGCTCAAAACCACAAACAAGAAGCACACACACTCAGCTCAAAGGATCAGTCATCTTTGCTTCTCAAGTAGAGAAATCTACCTTTGTTTTTGGGAAGAAATCTAAGAGCTGGGAAAGAAAGTGAGCTTGCTTTTCAAGGGTCAGCTTTCTTGTTTTTCTTCTGTACTCACAACACCTAATGTATGCACATCTAAATCAAAGAATAGTAATCCTCTAAATAGAGCAGTGTCTGCTGCCAAACTTCTTGCAATTGGTTTTGTTTTTCTTTTTCACATTTCTTATTCAGTTGAGAGTGTTGCTAACTACTTTGGGTGTTCTTGGTGTTAGTAATGGGACAATTGATATTTTAATTAACAGAGTTGCTACAGAATATTCCAGTGAAGACTCGGAGTATTTATCTCTTGACTTTCATCTCCTTGTGACACTGAAAAGCACCTTTTACTGTCCCAATCCTACAGCGTTTACAAGCAATGATGTTCCTTTCATCAGAATATAATGTTGTTTTACCCTTTGTGGACTTACTGACTCATTATATATCTGAAATACATAACTAGGTATGCAGTGGGAACAATACATTGTTTTTCAAGTGCAGCTTTATAAATCAAGGTTACAGGCAGATGTTTTGATTTTTTTATTATTCTCTTCTGTTAGTATTGTGATGAAATGCAAAATTGTGAACAGTAATTGTGGTAAAAACACTTTTTTTCCCTCTCTCTGACCCTTCAGGTGAAATAAGGTTACTCTCACAAGAATAGCTGTCAAATTATTGCATCATCTCTACATCCCCAAGATCTTAATTTTAGGCATATATCACTGCTTAAATTGTTTAGCTCAAAGTAAAATAAAAACTCTGGATGCTTTGACTTTTTATCAAGAAAAATATAATTTTTTGCAGTCATGTGTCCACACCTTAGAAAAGAAATAAAATGGAAAGCACAAGAGACTGGAAAACTAGTAAAAATTAAAACCTCAAAATTTGTTTTATGAGTATAAAGCAATGAAATGAGGAATAGCAATAATCATAGGAGAAGGAAAAATATTAATTTTGAAGCCTAGACATTTGGTGCTACATAGCCCCCTGAATTGCTCTATTTTAGTATATTGCTATTTTTTTTATCCAGTCACATTGTTGTCTGATTTGGTGTATTGTGTTAAAGAACTTCTGCTGAGCATGAATATTTTGTGATAAAGCTTAAAATTTTCCAACTATGCACCTTATTAAAAATTCAGATTATTTCTGCATAAGTTCTATGAGTATCATTCTGCATTTTGATGAAATTGTCAGGTTGCAGGTTTATCTGCATTTTTTTTTACCATTGTAAATATTTTTATGATTAAAGCTACGGTTTTCTAAACATTTTTTTATGATCTGAAGACTTAGATGTCCAGCTTCTTATCTTAAACAAGCTACGTTTGTTTTCACATTTTCTTTGAGTTGTAAAATATTTTAAAACTGAACAATGAATTAGGTATGTAATTTCTTTGGGCTAATTAATTCTAAGTTAATGGGCTTATATATCATTATAATGATGCCCAATAAGAACTTGCTTCTCTCTTGCCACCACATAAATACATCCTCAAAAAAAAAGTTTTTTCCTTATTATTTGTTATGCAAAATTAATAAATTTTATTTCTGTAGCATGCTGCGGTGGGGATCAACACAGAGTAGATTAAATGAAAACACTGGAAAAAGTTCATATGTATGTGTAGTGGCTTGGTTCTCAGTATTGTTTTGCCAAAAAGAGGGTAGAGGCACAATATTTAACAGCCTTTATCTTAATTTTAAAGCAGAATATCAAAAACATCACCCCTTTCATACATGTTTACTTTCAACTGACTAATTTACTGTACTGTAAAGAGTACATTTATTGAACTGTTTATTGTGTTCTGAATTGAAGCCTGTTGTAGCTTCAGTGATGGTGTAAATATCCTTTAGCAGACATAGATGAGGACACCAAAGAGCAGTTTTGGCAAAGCCAGCTGAGAGTTATGGTCAATAGCAGTGCTGAAACATCCAAAATGATAACGAAATGCTAAATTCAAAAGATGAGTTGAAGTGTGTCATAATTAAAAATTACTTTTTTGGCATTCTTGGATGCTTCAGAATGACACGAAGAGTAATTAACAGAGTATGTGTTCTTGTCTCTTTAAACAACAAAGCTCCTATAGTATCTTATTGTTAGGCTTCTGCATTTCAAGAGAAGACAGAATTATTTGGTTGAAGGCTAGACATACTTCTAGCAGATCACTGACATGCATTTAGTTTGTCTGAATAGCAGGAAGTGTTTCTTAATGTTTAGGTTTAAAGTGAGATGAATTGCTTCTGCAGGATAAAGTTGAGGCCATGCTCTCAAAGAAATCTGCTCCTTCTGGCTTGGGATATGGAGCTTTGGAGTGGCTTATCCAACCTTAACCATGCAGTTATGATTTCTTAGCTTAATTTTACTGCTGGTAGAAATGACTGTGTGATCAACTGGGGGTAGTCTGTCAAAGGAAGGGGGAAAGCACACAGTGCTTTTTCCTCTGCTTTTACACAACTCCTGTTCAACAAAAGGCAATGTCTGTATTTTTATCCACCCTCTCCTTCTGCCCAGTCCTTCTGTTTGGTCATCACATGTTTGAGACATTCCTCAGCTGCAGAGGAAACTGTGGCATAAGATATTTAGGTTCGTTACAAATTCAGCACAAGTTTCAGTAAGTAAAGAATGTGGGCTGTAAAGTCTTCAAATGCAAACCCATCACAGCTATTATCAGAGTATGTCAGGAATAGTTAAAGAACATGAGTTGGAAGTAGATTTGTCTGAAACATTTAAAACTCTCCTGAAGCATGGAAACCTACATGAAGAAAGTATTCTCTGAGGGACTGACATGACCTCGCATTTACTTTGAGTATTTTATAACAGCACTTACTATGCTATTTAAATGCTATTATCTTTTGTGGCAGTGGCATGTCCTTTGTACTGCTATAGCAATAACAGGATAAAATGCTGCATTTTGCAGTTGTTTAGCACCATCACTGATTCACACTGGTGTTCCCTGAATAACACAAAGAAAATTATCTTTCTTCTCCTCAAATTACTCCTTTCTCTTATTTTTATACACCAATTTAAATGTAATTTCCAGTTCTCAACATAAGTCTCTTGGCTGTGTGATTCCACAGTAATTTCTGGAAGCTGGGTGTTTCTCTTTGCCGAGGTGCCTGTGTCACACAGGCCTTGCAAAAGCTTTGGTCAGCAGGAGAGGGCTGGCTTGGGGCTCTGGGCATGACCAGTCCTCCTACACATGGCAAGAGTAAGAAGGCAAGCAGATTTTTCTCAAGACTGGGGAAGTAGCCTGACAAGGTTTCTCCAGTTGTTTGAGATGAAGGGTGTAGAATGGATTTCCTATACAGCCTGTACCATGGCTCCAATAACTAGAAGAGTGTATGTTCTACAGCTGTCACTGCTCATCAGCACTTCTGTCCTCCACAGAATATGCTGGTCACCAAAAACACCCAGAGTCATATGCTTAGGTTTGAAAGATAAGTTGATGTGTGCAAAGAAGTTACTGTCCAGATTCATCTGACATAAACACAGATGAACTTTGAAAACCGATGAACTAAAACTGCTCTCTGATTTTGAGAGGAGGCCTGAATTTCTTTATATTTTCAAAGTTATCTTGAAAAGTTTATGCTCTTTGTTTTGAGAAGACAAAGTCCTTTTTTTCTCCAAAGATCACTTGTGGACAGAATTCTCTAATAAGCAACCTCCTGCCTTCTGGTTCAAAGAAATGTATAGTAACAGAAAAGTTAAATGGCTAAAATTTCATAGTGTTTTATACAATCAGGTAGATTTGAAATCCTTCTTCAGAGGAAAATACTCCAGCTACCAATAAAATATGTTTTGATACCAGAAGTTTTAATTTTTTACAAATTGCAGTAGTATTTCATTTTTTTAATTAATAATTGGTGAGAACCAGGTCATGGGCTGCAGACAGTTAACTTGCTTTGATATACAAAAGTATGTTCTGTTCTACTTACTGCAAATGTGAATTATAACAGTATTTTACCTATTTTTCTGTGTAGTTAGAGAAGGCAAGAGGGATAAGGGCAGTTTGTAGTAGACACAATTAACTTGAAAACAGCTTTACAGCTTTACTGAAAACTTTATTTTAAGCAAATGGAGAAAGCACAACTTTTTTAGTGTTTTATTGAATATTTGCAATTATAAACAGCTTTTTCTTTAACAATATCAGATTTCCACAGCAGATATGCATTTACACTGTTCAAGTACATCATTCCTCACAGTACAATCAACAGTTGCTGGGCATTAATGAAATCCTCTAGGGGGAAAAGTCTGTTATCTCTTTGATGGGAACAGATCTTTTATCCACCATGATTGCTAATACAGTTGAGGGAGACCAGAGAGGCTGTTAATTATTCTGTTTGGGTGTACCTTAATGAAGATATCAGCCAAGTGCATCTGTGACCTTTTTTTTTATGAAATAAAACTTCAAAAAAAAATGAAATTAGATTTTAAGGGGAAAAAAAAAAATGACATTTCCCTGCAGACAGATCACAATGTTTGTGAGCATAGGTACATTTGTTAGTTTAGGAGAAATCTTCTCTAATGTGATTTACGGAAGAAAAATTTATTTTAATAATAACCATTATTTTCCTGGAAGTTTATATTTCTGGTAAGTGTTGTCTTTTCCCCCATCAATTTTTTTAGCTCTTGGTGTTTTGTAGGATATCACATCTTTCTTCAGGGCATTGTCAGCAACCAACAGATCTGACTCAGATAGGGGTCAGGGTGGGTCCCCAGTAGCAAAAGCTATTGATCAAATTCCTAAATTCTGGGACAGCTCTCCTGCTTCTAGATGCCTTTAACAGGCAATACTTGCACATCCATGCCTGGCAAGCCTGAACTGAAAACCTGGTGACAAAAAAAGAAAACAGACATGACACAGGGAGAGGAGAGCAGTAATACTGATGTGAGAGATACTTCTATAAAGAAGAACAATTTTTTAAAAGGTTGGAATTTGGAGGTTTTGTGCTTCTGTTCCCCTAAGTGAGTATGAATGGGCAAAGAGATGAGTAGTGCCACATAATTCCTTCATTGTCTTGTTATATTCTTTCCATGAGTTACTGTCAATCAGTGGAAATGTCCTGTATTTGAACCACAACTGCTGTCAGTTATTTTCTTACTCAATTTTTTTAAGACAGTTGTTCACCAGTGTTATTCTAGCTTTTCCACTATACCACATGGCTCTCAGACTCACATTCTTTTACAGTTGTGGGAGAAAAGCCTGAATAGAATAAATATCTACTGAGTGGCAATTCTCCTGCTGTCTCCTGCCCACAATTTGTCTGCTCTTGGTGGTTTCAGCAAAAGGTTTTTTTGCACTGCTTCCTGCAGAATCATTTCTGTACTGCTCTTAAGCAAAAGTATTCAAACTAATGTTTGTACATCAGATAATCATGGTGTCTCCCAAGGCTCATTTTTCGTACACCCAGAACGTCTTGTATATTTTCTGATATAAAGAATTTGGGGAATTTTGGCTATGTGAAAGTAGTACTCTCTCCAGACATCCTTTAAAGACCAATTATCTTGAGGGGATGAGGGTTTTTACCAGAACCAAATGTAAAGGACAGGGTGTGGCCAATGAGAAAGAGGTTGATTAACAGTAAATACAGCTTCTAAACAGGTTTGGATTCCCAATAGAAAAAAAAGTATCAGCTGACTGGCATCTAAAAAGTAAACAAGATTATGTGCAGCCTCTGCAGCTTAAAGTTCTTGTACACTGTCTAATATTTAAGGATAGGAGTGAGTTTCAGCTAACAAAACTTGTTTTCTCTTGAGAACAGTGGAAAAATAATTAAATTTGAAGGACATGCTGAGAAAGGAGCAGCTGGTTTCAAAAGATACCTGGTTGCACTTTCCCTTAAATTTCCGAGATGCTATGCTTTTTCATGTGTTCTTATGATACCTTAAGTTTTAGCTTTCATATTTTCCAGATTCTGTACTTGCCTTAGTGTGTGACTGAACTTCATATGAAGTGTTAGCAAGCTCTCTTCACAGTGCAGTTAGACAAAACAATCCTTTTCCAGCCCAAGAACCAAGGACATCATTGCAGCTTCAGGCCCAAAAAATGTAAACAACAGGGAGTTGAGGAGAGCAATCTGGGAGGATGGGACTTCATAACCTGAGGCTGTAATTGGACAATTAACCCCAATGTGTAACTGGACCAAAACTTATAAAAGTGTGAAAGCTTGTGACCTGTCATCCATCATGGATCCATCTAGGGTGTAGCCATGGCTGGGCTCTTGTACTGCCCAAGTTGTAGCCTTGAAAGGCCTTTCAATAAGTACCTACTTTATTCCTTTAACTCTGTCTAACGTCTGTTCCAGGTAACCTCTTTAGGCATCACTAACTGGTCTTTCAGAATTAATGCAACATTTCACTTCTCCTCCTAGGATGTCTGTAATTACAGCTGGTACTGAACACCAGAAGACACAATCTCTTCCTGACTTTCTGTATTTTCCTGTAATGAATTCCTTCTGTGCAGGTAACTAACAGTAGGAAAATAAGTCTGTTCAGCTTTAGGGGTGGTGTTAAGTTTTATGCAGTTATACAGACTTGTTTAAATCCTTGTATGAAGTATGCAGTTGCAAAAGTTCAGTCCAGGATTATGCCACCCAATGCTTGTTCCTCCTTTAACACAACTGAGTTAACATGCAGGTTAGATTCACAGTTCAGCACTAAAGCAACTGCAAGGTTACAGGTTAGAAATTTGGTGAGCACTATGCAAAAGGCTTGTGGTGAAGGCTCTTCTATTATGTGATGGAGATCCTCAGTTACAGGAATATTGATGTTGTTCAAGAATGTGGTGAGTTGAATCTTCAACTTACACATGGAAAAATAGTGGGGAAGTGTTAAAAAAAAAAGGAAAATCTTGCTGAGTAGCATAGTAGAATTCCCTTTGATTTCTTCAAAAGCAGCCTTGAAACTTTGCTGATAATTTCAGGTTTGCTTGTTCATCAGGTTGAAGCAAACAGATCTCACCACTGCTGTTTACTTAGGTCTTGATCTTGGTAACCCTGAACTGCCTTTTTAACTTGTAAATTTATTATTAAGATGTTTCTTTCAGGCTGTAGAATTGTATTATGCTTAATCCATACAGCACTCCTGGTTTCTTTTAACCCAGTAAAATTCTGTAGATGCTAAGTGCAAGCAGGGAACAGAGCCTGTGTGAAACTGAGTCACTCAGGCTCCTCATTTTGGCCTGAGGAAATGTGAGAAAGAATCCAAACAGTCCTTGGTAAAGGACAACAATCTTTGCAGGTGGTGTTTAGGAAAACAGTCAAGGGGTGGTGTTCTACTTAACTAATGATGTGTTGCTTTAATGACCAATGAGAGTTTTACTTCTTGGACCTTCTTGAACATATCTATAAAATAAGATCAAGAGTAATAAACTTTGCTCTCTTGAACAATGCAGCAAAGAGAGTCATGTTGTGCTGCTTCGCTGTTCCTAATATAGTGTGATAAAATTAAAATAATTTTCTCCCACTGAGGGTAATTTCCTTCCTGTATTTATTCTCCCTCACTTACAAACTTTGAGAGAAATATTAATGTCATCTTTAATGTTTTCTGCACAAAAACTGTCAATCACAGAATTTTTATATTTTAAAGCATACTCTGCTGAGGCTACCCTAAATTTAACATTAATTTCTGGACATCACAGAAATGTAAACTTTCTCCATCTTGCCAATGAGAAGCATTTTCCAGAAGGTCTTCTGCTCTGCCTTATATTAATCTACCGTGCTTAGACATTTCTTAAAAATTATCCTAAGATCAAAATTTGCTATTGTATCATTCAAATTGATCTCTGCATTACAAACCCCTAAACCTCTTCATATTGGACCTTACAGCTTTGTTTTCACTGAGGCATATGGAAGATATGCCTAAAGCATGTTTATCAAAACATAGACTCAGCCTATACACCTGTGCAAAAGGATACACAACTCACCACCTTCAAGGGAATATTTTCCTTGCAGGCCCTGTGGCACCCAAACTTGACATGTAAACCCCACACAAACAACATTGCAGACAGCAGTACAATTCCTTCCCTACATTTGCTGTCTTTGTTTCCCTTTGCACATCCCAAAATTTCTTGGGCCCCCTGATCATGGCATGGGGCTGTGACTTATGTCGTGATGAATGGTTTAAACCTTTGTGTGACCCCCTCCACTTCAGAGCAGCCCTTTGATTGTACAGCTGTGGTAAAATATTTCTAAATGCTGCTTCAAGTTTGTCAGCAATAAAATCCCTTTTCAACAGACTGGAGCTATTTAGAACAAAGGTTGTGTATACATACAACACTGACAAGCTACTGCTGGTAGTAGCTGAGGTTGCACTATGTAATTTAGTTGCATCAGCATGTCCCAAGCACTAATTACAGAAGACTAATGAGGGACTGGGTGTGTAGGTCTGGGCTCCCACCTGACCTGCAAAGTACCATGACACTCAACATATTTCATATTGTGGCTGACCTTTCATCGTAGCTATTTACTCTTTCACCACTCTATGTTTCACAAATTTTTAGATGTTGTATGATTCTCTACAGATACCTCATTAAAATATGAAATATTAATGGACTTATTAGCATCTCCTGTGGGTACCACCCTCTAATTGGTGATTCCCTGTGGAGAGTTGCTTTTTGGAGGGAGGACCCAAATCTGAGATACAAATGGTTTTTATAAGATCTTAGATGTATAGCAGCTATGTAATTGCCTTTTTATTAACAGTGGATCCAAAAGGTTTACAATTTGAAGATAGCTTAGAAAGAGCTGTTGACCAGAAGAATATTCCATGGAAATACAGATTATACAAATAACATATTAGTTGTTTTGCTAAAGACCATTAAGCACCACAAACTTAAAAAGATTTTGCTCTTAAAAAAAAAAACAAACAAAAAACAACCTCCATTTCAAAGTTTAGGATATTTAAATTAAGACATTAAAACAAAGTACTGTTTTGGGCTGATTACATTTGCAGCACTGAAATCCTGTAACCTCTGAGGGAAGGTTTATTTTAGTCCCTTCTGTAATTCTGCTTTGAGTGTGAAGCAGCCAAGACTTCATCCAACTCAATCCTCTCCCTGCCAACACTGCAATTTGGATACTGACCTGCATCATAAATTACTCCTTTGTACCTGAAGAAGTCCTGTACTTTAAACTAACTAGATAAATGTCATTTTCTATTCCTTTGACTCTTCATTTATACTTCAGCTATCAACAGGAGGATCTTTATACAACAATATACTATTCCGAGTTAGGATGGAAGGGAAAGCAAGGGCTGACAACAATGCCCTGGTGTGTTCCTTGCCTTTTTCACTGTGGTTGACATTCATTCTGTAGACTTTAATAGTTATCAAAAACTGTTGATTATTTTACTTTTGTACACATGGCAATTGCGCATAGATACGTCTTACAAATGTAATTTTCATGTCAAAGATATCTTGAAAATTTGTTCTATCTGTCTGAACTTCAGCTTCCATACATCCTACAGACAACAGAAATTAGCATGTGCATAACACAGCAGAACCTCTATATCACAAATAGAGAAGCACCTGACTCTTCCAGAAAAGCATCCTTCCCTGTATCTCTGTGAGGTTAACTTGCAGGCTAATTTACTGTGTGGAAATTAACCTTGTGAGCTAAATTCTTAAGGGCTGGTTTCAAGCCGTTGGTACTCATGCTGCTGTTTTGCTGTATATTTTGTACTTAGCAATAAAGTGTGCTTCCCTAGCTTAGGCAATGTTTGCAAAGCATTTCTGCTTGGTTTTGTTTCCAGACAAATGTGAGGATCCATTTAAAAAAATTGAAGGTTACATAAATTCCTTAACATCTTCTTTCTGCAGCATAAACTTGCCACAGAATTCTTGGTATCAAGTATCTCATGTAAAATATGGGGAATTTAGTGACAAGCTCAAAGACAGGAAAATCATCCTGCATTGACTGCAGAATCAAATTAAATGTTGAGGAAAAAGAAATGAGTATTTGTAGGACTTAAATAGAAATGAGGTTTTCTTGGAAGAGGGGTCAAATTATTCAACATTTTAAAAGAAATAACATTAAATTATTTAAATAAACATGTAAAATGTAAGTTTGTCTTGTGAAATTGTCTCACCATCTCCTATTTGCACTGCATTTGAGCAGTGGAAAAAATGTTTACCTATCCCCACACCCTGTAGCCATTTATAACATATTTCCTATGGAGTAATTTTCTTTTCTGTGTTAAAGCTGGAAAGGTATATTCCCTCAGTATGAATTTAAGGAACCTAGGATTACCATGACCCAGGGGCAGTAAATAATTCTGCCACCTGTACTAGAATGAAATTTCTGATGTCTTGCTTTTCATTTCTGCTACTAGTGTCTAATAAGCTTTCTTTTTTTTTTAAGAGTATAATGCATATGATAATATAGCCTTGTTTTATTTATGGGGTACACTGCAGTGATGCCTAGAAAGCCACCTTTTTTTTTGTGCTATTAATCAAATCCCAGGCTGCATATTGCATTTCTATGGACTTGAGACCCTTTTATAGATTTTTAATTTTTTTTTTTCTAAAATTGTTAAGACCAATAAAAGTGTGTGGGCTTTTTCCCCTGGAAGGTACAGGTCATATTATGGAACCAAAAACTGAAGCCATGATACACTGGGCCAATGAAAAATAGATAGTAATAGATATAGAAAAGGTTCTCATAGCAAAGAGGGAATAGGAAATGCACACCATCATCATGAGTGTCTCCAGACCAGCTAAAAAATTACACAGAATGGAGAAGCTTGTTTTCAGCTAAGAATGGAGTTATTTTTTGTGCTTCCAGGGAATTTCTTTCTATTCTGTACCATGTTATTAGATGTGGAAGTTCTTGATATAATTGCTTGTGGGAAAACAAAAAAATGTGTACTGGAGTTTTCATGGCTGGAAAAGGAAAGAAGGCAAGATGTCTGTGTTCTCCTTAAAGCACACTATGTATCACATAATATAACCCTGCTGTGTGCAGTGGTGCATGAGCACCAAAGATGGGGACTTTACAATGAGTTTTCAGTCTTCTCAAAATATATTAAAGCAAGAATCATGATTAATATTCTGAGATAGTGGATACCTAAAGCATTAACTCTGTTACACATTACAGCCCTGATTAGTGGTTGACTGGGAATGGCACATGACTGCAAGGGCTGGTGAGAGAAAGACAGCTGCTTATTTCAGAGTACCCATCTTAAAAACCCAGATGATATACAAAAGAGAGGAAAGTAAAAAGATATATAGGGAAAATGAATAGTTCTGTGGTGATCCATGGTTTGTCAGCTGAACTACAAAGCAACTTTGTAGAATAGAACAGGTGGGGTTCTGGTGTTGACCCTGAGCCAGCAACATGCCCTCACAGCAAAGAAGACCAACAGCAACACCATCAGGTCTCAACCTGATGATCAGGTCAGTGATCCTTCCCCTCTGCTCTGCCATGGTGTGCTGGGTCCAGCTCTTGACTTCCCAGAGCAAGAGAGATGGAATGAACACAGCAGCACACCATGAGGATTATTAAGGGCTTGGATTGTCTGATGTGTTGTCTGGAAAAGGGAAGGGTCCGGGTGATCTAATCAGTGCATATAAATGCCTGATGTGAGTAGTAAAGAAGATGAAGCCAGATTCTTCTCACCATTACCCAGCCAAAGGATAAGATGCAGTAGATTCAAACTGAAATACAAGAAAATTCATTTTTTTTACAGTGATCACAGTGATCTGGCTCTAGGACAAGTTACCAAGATAAGTTAAGGAGTCTCTATCCCTGAAGGTATTCAAATCTTGCCTGAATATTGTACAGTGGCATTCTAGATGGTGATTCTCCAAGCAAGGGTTAGAACTAGCTGAACTCCAAGCTGGTCTTGTTCAACCTTAAAACTTCTGCAATTCAGGTGACCAATATGCTGGCTCTGGCTATGTATCTGTAAGTCTTTTGAAGACAAAGTTTTTTTTCTTACTCTTATTAGTTTAGTGTTTCTGCAACAATATGAACTCCCTTGTTGCAACAAGGGTCTTGAACATTTTAAGATAAATTGTCAAGAGTTTTAACATTACTATTACAGCAATCTTGCTCTACAGGAAGTGTAAAAAACTTTCTTTTTCAGCACATCTTTGTCTTCTGAGAGGTGAACTGGGTTTTCTCTTCTGTTCTCTACTGATGGGATCCCAGGTAGATAATCCTTACACATCAATAAGGGACCGTGTGCAGTTAATTAACCTGGAATTTGTTAGCAGGGATTATGTGCAAGTAGGAAGGCAAGGGAATAGATAACACATAAAAATAGAAAAATTCACACTTGTTGCCAGGAGTTTATAAGAGAGCAGCTCTCTTGACTTTTGCTTTCTGACTTGTAACAGAAATATGGTATTCATGGTTTATTACCAAGCTTTCAAAAAAAGTGATTTCACCAGAGACATCTCTGAACACAAAAGCAAATTGTGAGCTTTCTAAGATAAATTGATTCTTCTGAAATATCTGTGGTCTGTCAGACTTAACCAAGTCTCAGGATTTCTAATTGCAAAGGAGATGAAGCAAAGTGCTGCTGACAAGCCATCTGGACAACCTGAATAATGCAACAGATTTAAAAATTCATGGTGAAGGAGATCTTCTCCCTGCTTCAGTGGCAAATCATTGTGGGATTTCTGTGGCTTGGTTGCTGTTGGCAGCACAAATATTCCTCCTCAGGCTGGATGTTGACTTGGAGGATGGAAGGACAGTGGCAATGGAGTCTAGGTTCCATTACTGATATGAGTAGTATGTTGCCAAGGACAAGAAACTTCAGTGTTCTGTTCCAAGGTCCCATCTACAAAACAGATAGGAAAACCTTCACTTAGCCTTTGAATTGCAATAATTTCCTCATTCCCCTACTAAAAATAAAATTAAAAAAAAAAAACAAAAAACAAGGAAGATCCTGTTAAGCTTTTTTTTTAAGACATCAATATCTCCATTTTATGTCAGCAGCAGTTAATTTTAATAAATACGTTGATTTTGTTCTCATTTCACCAATGAAAACTGGCTCTGAAATAAAGAACACACGTATTTGGCCTCTTTTCCACTTGCACAGCAGCAAATGCTGCTGAGAAAGATGATGAGCTCATTCTGGTACTGAAATAGGAAGAAATCAGCTCTTTACCCACAGTTATCACTTTTCTTTTGCCCTGACCACTGTTACACTCTGCACCTCTGTCCAGCACACACACAGCAGGATGCTGGTATTCAGGCTCCATTAGGTTATTGACACATCCTGTTCCTCAGGAACCTCCTGGGATCAGAGTAATTGAGCTCAACACTGGAGCCTCTATAGAAATATCCCTGACCTTTTGCCTTGCAGTCAGTGGGGTGGCCATATGTGAATGCCAATTAAGAAGCCACGGGCATTTTGACCGAGGCAATTGGGTCAAGCGTAGCACTGAGGTTATACAATCCTTTTTCCTATTAGCTTGTGAAAGTTGGAAGTACAGAACCACTCCTTTTCTACCTTCCCTTCACCAATAGGTTTTTATTCACATTTGAAAAATGTCACCATTTTTTTTTGCAAAAACAGATCATCAGAATCAGGTACTTGCAAAGCCATCAGTATAATATTTACTCTTCTGGAAGATTTATTATGGTAACAGAAACAAAAACATCGTGAAAATGGGGATCTTTTTCCTTCCTCCTGAGAAAGAAAATTAGAAGATGAGTACATGGAGGGTGATGGTAAGATTGAAATGAAAGCCTGCTGCCAGTTCTGCTTAGTTCAAATGCTTCCTTAAGGTGAGCCTGCTTTCTGAATTGAAGCTGTTAGATTTTCTGAATTTCAATTCAATTCAATTTCAACTGTATCAAGCAGGAAAGCACAGTGGTAGACATGGAACCAGATGAGCAAATGGATGAGGAAATGAGGAAGGAGAGTTCCCCATCTATAAACTTCAACACCTACACAAAGCAGTAGGATTTAAACTTGTGCTGCACAGAGTAGCTCCTGTACCAAGATACTGAATTTGCAAATAGGAGTTGCTGCTCTCCACAGGGGCCAGCAGCAAAACAGCTTTAGTGTTTTCTATTTCATTTGCTGAAGCTTAGTCAGCTTTGCCCTAGGAGTTTATGAGGACCCACTTACACATTTCTATCCTGCATTATTTTGTGATATATCACTTCAAGTTTTAAATAATACATGAGTAAAATCAGGTTGTTTTGTTGTATTGCTGGTATGAGGAGGATTTTCCTGGTAAAATGGAAAATGGTATGAAAAGAAATTAATGTGACAGTCTCTCTGGCCTCTGCTCTTGTGTTATGAGTGCAATGTACAGGGAGGGTTGGAGAAGGCAAAGATTTCTCTAGAAAACATAGGAGAGGAATGGTATGGTAAACAATAAACTAATGAAAATGGAATAGTTCAACTAATGCATCACAAGTAACACAGACGAAAAAGTCTGCTGAAATATTCATGATGAAGAAAAGTCACAAAAAATATGCTGTGAGGAATTAAGGGAGCAGAAAGAGATGTGTGAGGGGAATTCAGAGGATGTGAATGGGCTGACACTGAACACAGAGAGGGCTTCATTAGAAGGAAGCAAGAAAGAAAATGGAAATGAAGGGTGAGCAAAGACGACCCTTTCACAAAAAGGTGATGAAAATCATTACCAGATAATGGGAGCTGATCTTCATGGGAGAACTTTAGAGTAGCTGAAACTTGAGCATGCCAGTTTTTGGAGGCTTGGGGTAAAGGTGAAGGAGATCAGGAAGACTTACTTTCAATGTGGGAAAAGCTCATTATTGGTGAAATTACATATCCCACAGAGATGTGATTTCCTGAATTTTGGCTACAGATAAGTGTTGGAGTCTGTGAAGGATTTCAGTGCTCACAGAATATTTGGGGATAGAAAGGACCTCTGGAGACTGATCATCTAGTCCAACCACCTGCTAAAGCAGGTTCACTTGGAGCAGGCTGCACATATTTGCATCCTGTCAGATCTTGGATAGCTCCAGAGATGGAAGCTTCGCTGCCTCTCTGTGCAGCCTGCTCCAGTTCCCCGTCACCCACATAGTAAAGAAGTTTTTTCTTCATATTCAGATAGAACTTCCTGTGTTTCAGATTGTGGCTGTTGTCCCCTGTCTGGCAAGAACTTAAACTTGTTCACAGGCTGCTGGTCTGACACAATTCTGAAGCAGTGTATTTCTGTTGCATAATCTGTCATACAGTCCTCTGAAAAGCTGCATTATGAGGGAATTTTCAGTTTGAAGTTAATGAATAAAGAATTTACTTTGATAATGGATCATTTTGCTCATAATAAGAAGCTTCTGAAAGCATACAGTAATCCTAAGCTTGCCAGGAAAGGCTATTTCACTAATTGAGAAATCTCATTCTAGAGGTAAGTTCATGCCAGACCATTACTGCAATATTATACTCAGAGCACGTACGGGAGTGATTATATTTTAATCTTTGGTGTTGATGGGGGTCTGCTTCCTACTGCCTTTCAGTTTTAATTCCAGCTTGGAAAACATGCAGGATCCCTGTAGAGTGACATTTATGCTTTTGTTTAACTTCGTGTCCTTGAGGCTGGCAGCTTGAGTAACGCTGTTTCCCTAACCTGACATCTTGCTAAGAAAAAAGATCTGAGTTTTGCCCCAGGAGCAGAGAGGAAACACGATGCCCTGTACGCAGCAGTGTTCTGGCTGCTGGTACACTCACAAATGAGAGGAGCAGCAAACCCTGCATTATCTATGCTTCAGTGGTTTGCTATTTTTTTTTTCCCCCTGTGGGGTCATGTAAGTTTTATCTGGCTTTGTAATTTATAAGTATCATGACTAACACATATTCATAAGGTCTTGGGGCTATGCTTCGGGAAATAGACCTGTTTTAAGGATGGGCTTGGAAAATGAGGACTGAGGCAGAGTCCCCATTAATTTTAAGATTGCACCTCTTTCTCCTGTGTAGGGAGCTGGGTTATAGTGGCTAAATTACTTTTCCAAGATACAATTTGTATATTCAAGCACACAGCCACAAATCACTTCTGAAAATAGTATGTGTAAGTGATATTGACCACAGCACTGAGAATGGCAGCCCCCTAGACATGAGCTTTTCTCAGGAGAGAAAAGTCCACAGGATACCATCAACATCATTATGAGATGACACTGTAAAAGATGACAGTGTGCCAGGTTTTAGGCTTGAGATGATATTTAATACAACACTTTTGGTTTTCAGAGATGTGTGTACCCTACCCTGAGAGTGTTCAAGGTTGGATGGGGCCCTGAGCAACCTGCTCTAGTGGAAGGTGTCCCTGCTCATGGTAAAGGGATGGGAACTAGAGGATCTTTAAAGTCCTTGCCAACCCAAATCATTCTGCAATCTTAAATGGAATAGATAGTGCTGGATGCAAAGAGATTCTACGTATAAGGATCTACAAGCATGCTGTGATGATGGGATGGGGTGAGAAGCAGAGTATGTATGTACTGCTCTGCAATAAAACACCAAATTTACAAGTGTTTTGATCACAGATACAAAATGTAGCCTTGTGTCAACTTCTATGAAAAGGGAAATAAGAACAATAAGCAAAATAAAGAACAACAATAGGACAAGAGTGAACAACTCAGATGTAAGTTTAGTGGGAATGAGTTAAGAGTGGGAACAAGTGACACTTTTAACTGACTGTACTTTTTTCCAGCTTTAGTTTCTTTTTTGTTTGTTTCTTGTTTGATTGTTTTGGGTTTTTTTTAGTAAAGGAAATACATTTGTACTGTTCCTTGTGGGGTAGATGATGTTTAGACTATATAGATTTTTGAATTATGTTGGACTAAGTGATTTTCACAGTTCCTTCCAGCTAAATTATGGTATTTTATTCTGTGACTATCTGTTCATCACCATACTTTAAACAAGCACCAAATAGTAATGTTCAGAAAATCCTCACCTGTATTTTGTCACTGGATACTGCATTTTTTTTGCTCAAAACCCAGACAGGAACGTACCAGCCATACCTTAGAGCTATGTGTTTTAATATCATTTTCTGCCAGCTGCTTGTAAATTCCTGTAAATAATAAAATCAATCTGATAAATTCACCAAGATGTTTGAGGAATTATGACTGAAAGTGCAAACAGTAACCTATCCTTAGAGAGAAGGACATAGCCAGAAACATATGGGTTTGAGTTGAAATGATCCCTCTTCCTCACCATGAGACAGCGTGCATAATCCTGTATTATGGAAAAAGAACAGGCAGTTCCTGCCACACTGGGAGACAAGTTATGAATAGTTAATGACAGCATGTAAAGGCAGGGTTGGTTTGCAGTTTTAGGTGGCTTACCTTCTTTTTCTGTGGTTTTCCTGGGAAAAGGAAGGAACTCAAGTAATCTGAATATAAGAAATGGAGAAAAGAAAGATTTGTCAAAACAGAGGAAAAAAATTTTGAAAAGGCAATAATAAGTAGGTAGGTTATGTTGAGAGCTTTTTTGGGACAGAAATGCTCCAAATGGTAATCTCAGGAAAATCTTATGAATAGAATATATTTATATTTGTCAGGAGACTTCAGTTCTTTCATTCATCTGGGGATTTTGATTATTCTTGTAGAAGTCTGGTATCCGTTATTATTCCAAAATCTAACAAATAACATATGGAAAGTCTGTTAGGAGACAGAAAGCCATATTAGAATTAGGTTGGGGTCTGCTAGGAACCATAAAGTTTTTTTCTCTCTTTTTTATTTGGTCCAGCTTCAGGAAATCACTAACAGAGATCTTTCTGCTATTCATAAAATGCTAAGGAATGTCAGGTCAGCTGAGGCCTACTTTGCATTTAATTTAATTCTGTCTGATCAGCATTATGTAATTGAACAAATGTGCAAATGATACAACCAGCTCCATCATCCAGTTTTTGCCAGTTCCTCCTGAAAATAACAAGCAGTTCCTTGCATTGCTGAGCTGTGATTCCCTGTAATGAGACAGGACAGTATGCAGAGCTAAAGCAATGCAGATGAATAGTGCTGCTGCTGGAATGGCAATGGAACCACATCCCACCGGGACCATTCAATGAAGCTGTGTCACAGGACCCCTCTTCCTGTGAAAGATACAGGAGAAATCTGGTTCCTCTGTGAGAGCACAGCAAAAACTCTGCCCTTCTTTTCCTGACTCTTTGGCCTCTTTTACACTGATGGTTTGAAAAGAAGGCTCTCATATGTGCCAGGCAGCCAGTTTGAAATAAAGGGAAAAATCACTTCTCAGGAGTGTTCAGTCATTCAGAAGGTGGATTCATCACTTGTTGTCTGCAAAATCTTTTGTGTGTATCTCTAGCTTTGGAAATGTTGCAGTACAAATGGTCCTATGAACTCCCATACTTATTCCTTCTAAAGAATTGTCAAATCAGATTCAGGAGTGTAATGAATTGCAGTGGGTTGGCATTTTTGTCTTTATATATGCCTTCTAGCTGACAGTCTTATCTATTCAACCTGGACCCTGAAAAGCTGTCCATGTTGTTTTAAATTTCTTCTCTCAACAGAAATAGTTTGCTAATGGAAATTACCTGGGCCTTCCTCTGCAAGGTCAAAGAGTGCAGTCATTGGAAGAAACTACTCTTCCTCTGGCATATGTGTGCAAACAGCTGAAGATTTTCTTTTCCCAGTACATCAAGGACTATTTGGGCTTGTCCTTTTCTTGATTGTCTTCCTCCTGACACAGTTTTACCAATTAACTGCAAGAGATTTTCTGTAACAACTTATTTTAAAGGCCAAAAGTCTTTGCATGTCATTCTTGTTGGAACTCCACTACAAGGCTGTTGGGAAAACATGTATCACATGCTTCATGCCAAGCTACGTGTCAGCTTGTGGATATCCACATTTTGTTTTTTTATCTTCCTTAAGCCTATCACTGTCTGAGTTTGTCTAGACCTGTTTTGCCACTTTTTTTATTCCTCTTTTTTCAGTACTATATAGGAGTTTGCAAAAAAACATTTCTCTCTTACAATTTTATGAGGAAATTTAAATTTTTATTTATATTTTTATGTTAATATGTTTGATAATTAATACTTATCAAAGCTAATAAAATAAGATGAAATTGAGATAAAAGACCAGCTAGAAGTCTAAATAAATAGTGGGCTTAGAGGAGAAAAAGACGGAAAATATTTCATTTTCCTGAGTGTGTCTGCATGTATAAAACATATGTACCCATTTCTCCTTGTTTTGCACAAATTAAAAATTTCATGAGCTGAAGCATTAAAACACCTCAGAATAATGTGGTGCTTAATGGGCTAAGACTCAGAACCAATTTAAAATGTATTATTGCCAGAGATATAATTTTAATTGCTTTTTGATAGTGAGCTAAACTGGGCAAGGCTTTCTGTACATTGTGGAACAGGGAAAGATTTGGGAAATTAGCCATTCCATTTGGAAGCCCAAAAGTGCTCACTTAAGCCCTCACTATGCCACATAAGATAGATTTGTAAAAGACTTTTGACTTTGCCTTCTGTTCAAATGAATTGTGGTTCAGGAAGTATCTTCCCCTTAGTTTGCCTACTGGTTACTTCTTACCTCTAGCCTCCAAAATTTAGAAGTAGCCTCATAAAATACCATTTGGTTTAATTATATTGAGAAAAGTTAGGACAGAAATACTAGGCTTGGAGGAAGAGAAAGCCAAGTGATCCATCTGAGGTGGAGCTGTGAAAGAATGGCTGGCAGAGGGCACTTAGCATTGAGACCTTTGTGCCTGAGCAATGGCCAGGTGGGAAAAAGGGGGGAGTGTGCCTAATGTTATCCTCTAGAAATGGTTACCTAGCTCTTGTGAGTGAGAGGGGTAGGGGAGAGAAAGTGTTTTTGTTATCATGGAGAATCATCATCAGTGTATTCTCTGAAATAAAGGATTGAAGTTGTTCTGTGAATGAAAATGAACCTCGGTGGCAAATCTGCTGTTTAATATTACTTCAATAATTTGTATAATTTAGCACTTTTCACCATTGTTCTCTGGATACTATATCAAATGAATTATCATTTGCTTATTGATAGAGAAATTTGACTGTAGAAACAGGATCACTCATTTTTATTGGCAATTTCAGTAGCTGTGAATTGAGAGCTGAATTACTGATATCTTTTAGGGTCTCTCATGGAATTCTTTTCTTCTGATACTTTAACCAGATTCTAAGAGTAGTGAAAGTTTATAAACTTTTTGAATCTTCATGCAGGATAAATTTATCTTTTCTAAATAAATCAGACTCATTTTTTCAGTCATTCTGAAACAAATAACTCAAAGAATTTCATATTGAAGTTCAGAAACTCTTCATGGTTATTTTAAGTTTAGTATTGAAAAGTGGAGTGATCAGACATACCAAGTTGTCCTAATTACGTGCTAATTTGAATTCAAGACTCCATCTGAAAGCAAAATTTCTTGGTTTGTGAAGGTAAACAATTGCTATGTTCTTAATAATTTTAGTAGCTACCCATACAGATTATGTTGTAGTATATCCATAGATATCATGAGAAGGTAGGATAGTGGGAAGATTAAGAGATTTGAAAAATAAACAAAACAAAATAGGCCTAATTGACAAGTACAAGTTGTGTTGAAAAAAGGAGTTGTCTTGCAGGTGGGATTTTTACCTAATAGATAACTTATTTATTATTAATAATCATATAAATTTATGGGGGTTCAGGATTCCTCTCTTTCAGACCAGACCTGTTCTTATGTAAAAGACAGGGCTATGGTAAATTGAAATATTTCATGCAAGGAGAAGAAAATAAATGTAAATACAAGTAAGTCTGTACAGCATATACAAGTAAAGGCATCAGAGAGCATTTGCTAAGAACACGTAGCAAGTACTCTCCTTGTTTGTGTATGCTGAACATAACTTAATGGGAATGACATGCCTCATTTCTTCCCTGTGATCTAGTTTAGACACAATGCCTTTGTTTGCCTTTTAAATAGTGCTCAGTTTATTTGAATTCCTTCTGATAGATGAAAACAAGGCTGTCTTAAAAAATGATGGAGCTCATTCATTAAATTGATATTAGCTAATTTTACTTACTGCTTGTTTTAAATCTCAGCATTTGTCATCATGGTTACACAGCAAGGATGAGAAACTTTAATTCTCAGAGGCAAAAAATAACGCATGGATGTTCTCAGTTTTTGAGAAGTCCCTGTCCCTCTCACAAGTTACGGATATTAAACATCTAAGATAAACTCCACTTGTAGCTGAGCAAATGCATAAGTGGAAAGGATTTACATGATTTGTCTGTGTTAGTGTTCCACTGCCAATGAAGCAGGCACACAGCCAGATTTACCTGGCCAGGTGCACATTGACTCTCCTACGTGTTTAACAAGGTGTAGTGGGACACAATTTCCAGTGATGGCCATTGGTCCTGACTGAAAGATCACGATCTCTCTTATCTCCCTGTTTCAGTGGGAATCAAAGCAAGATTCCACCTTAACTTCAGAAAACAAATTATGTTTCACTGAATTAATACCTGGACGCTCTCATACAAGTCCTTTACACTTGCTTTCCTCTGTTTTACTAATTTGCTGTGATTCCCAGATGAGCATGTTTGATTGTCCTTACATATAAGCATTCAACTTTGACTTAGAGTAAACTCAAGAGAACAACACGATGGGAAATGCTTATGCAACCCATATCAGAAAGGTTGATAATATGAGTCTAAAATAGCCTCACACTACTGCAGTTAAAATGAAGTGCCCTAGAAACTTTGTGACTTCACTTGAGTGACCAGCCTGAAGGAAGGTCACATCATGCTGGGAGATGATCTGGCCTGACACACTGAAACCCTTTTCAGACTGAAAAATAGAATTGTACTAAGCAACTGAAAATAGAATATAGTTTATGCTAATTTTCTTTGTTTTGCTCTCAGTGGTGGGCTTGCTTTCTTACAACAAACTGACCTTGATCCAAAACCTGAAAACTTCTTTTCTGTGCTGAAGATACACACCCAGCATTGTCTTTTCTTTCTTATGTAATATCTTTATATAGAAACATACAGTGTGTGTACATATATATGTTATTTTGAAAGTTTATGTATGGGTATATATATTTTGTGTGTGTGTGTGGGCATTTACAGAAATCAAATTGTGTCCTGTTACAGACTGATTTGGAGGGAGAGTTTATTTCCGTTCTTAGGACATTTGCCTTCTAAATTTCACTATATCTTAATTGTGTCACCTCCTAAGCAAGTGGAGTGTATAAGAATAGGAACACAGATTCAAAACTACTTAAAGAATAAGGAAAAGGAAGATAATTCTGTGTTACCCACATACTGGGAAGTGCAGTTCATTTTTGACCTGGCCAAAAATTGTTTGGAGATTTCTATAAATAGATCTTAGGGCACCCAGCTAGTATTCCTCCATGCTGACTGGGGTTTTGGCCTTGGAGGGATTGCTGTATCCAGCAGTACATAGAGCCAATGCTGCAATAGCTCCATGTCCCAGGTCCAGCCAGCAGGGAGACTGAGCATGGACTACCTCCAGTAGATGCACATACATGTGTATCTACACAAAAACACAGCCACCCAGCTCAGTGCAGAGAGAGACACTCAGCACTCTCACAAACAGCACCGAAGGCCTCATCCTATTCCCCTCCCTGTCTGACCAGGATAAAAGTTCATTATTGGGAAATATATGCATATACCTCAGCAGTGAGCCTGTAGTCTGCAGGTGACCTCAGACAGGGTATCCTGATGACTCAGAGATTGATGTCACTGCCAGTCCTTGGGGCAGAAACCCTCCTGGCATGTCCTGGGGCAGCCAGGGCAGGGACTTGTGTCCCTGACTGGATGATCAGGGTTCCCTCCCTCACAGCTCTGGGCTGTTCTACTTCTTCATGCCTGGAGAAACCAGCTTCTTGTACCCATCCTAACAGGGCTGCTGGTCAGGTGCTGATTCACTGCCTAAAGGATTAGCAAGATTAACAAATTTCTCAAGCAGTTTTCAGTTAAATTATCCATATTTTAATAATTTCCTATTTTTTTATTTTAATTCAACTATTTTTCATGACCTAAGCAAATGTACTGAGGTACAGTGAGGTATTAACTAATTACATTTCCTCCTCTAAGATGTTTTGGGGGGGCTGTGTAGTATTGTAATGATTTGCATGTGCTCATAAAACATTTTGGAGTCCTAAAAGTACTGTAAATCTCACCTCTACATTGCCTCTTCTTCAGATGTTCAGAACTGACTACATAAGAAAAAAGTTTACTATTTTGTGTTCAAACTCAGTAAGGAAGATGAGGGATTTCACGGTCACAGGCTTCATGTCAAGTGCTTGTACACTTCAAAAACAGCATTATGGAAATAAAACAAGACTGAAGTCATTAGCACTGAATAAAACCATCTTTCCCAATTCCTCACAATAATGTTTGTTCATACTCACTGCTGTAAAATAACAACCTCTCTTAAATTGCTCCAAGAAATTCTCTTTTTCGCCATAGTGTTCTGATAGACATATAATTACAGTCAAAACAACAGCAAAATACTGTGATTTCAGTTTGAAATTTAATTGCCATACCTGCATAATCATTGCAGTATAAATTAGGCACAGCTGTAGAGAAAAGACAGAAGGTTTTTTTTCAACTAAAATGATTTCCTTTCTCTTGACTATATTGAACACGTGCATTTCAGGGCTCCAGATTTTGAGAAGATCTTACTTTTTGATGGTAGAGTGTGTATGCATAGATGTGGGCAAAGTTTTTTTTTATTGCCATTTTTCTTTGAAATTTCTAAGTAAAACACTCCTTTGCTGGAAATGTCCATTTTGTGCTGCTGTTTCTGCAGCTAATTTATTGAATCTTGGAACTCAAGGTTTTGGTTTTAATCAGGTTTTCTCTTTAAAATTAAGGCAGCACATAAATAATCTTGTGGCATTAAATCAAAGTAGTTGTCATGCTTGTCAAATGTCTATAGCCTGCACAATTAAAGGTCCTCGAAGGGAAGCAGGGGTGGGGGGCAGTATGGTTTGAAAGAGAATTTAAAATGAAAAAGAATCTCCTCTTAAACAACTGACAGGATGCTAATGAGGTAAGAATAAGCAGAAAAGAGTGGATATTTTTTCTTGGGGGCTAATGCAAGAATGCTTGAGCTTTATCAAGAAGGAAATGGGGACTTTAAAAGTCTGCTGGCTTCATATGGATGGAGATTGGTCTCCCTTCAGTACTGCCCCACATTCCCCAGGGTAGCGGTTAGAAGGTGACCGGTCCCTAGAGTACTTAATTGAGATTCATACCCTTAATCTAAAATCTGAAATTATATTCTTCAGGGTTTTTGAGAACAGGGAGAGTGTTTTCATTTTGCTTGCTAATGATCTGGGGTTTTTTAACCTAAATCTAGAACTAACTTTCAGAAATCATCACAAACAAATATCTATTTGATTTTGCTGATGAAAAGCAGGCAAATGAAATCTTTCATTGTTTGTCTTGAAAACTCATGTCTCTACCGAAAAAGAGGGTTTTCTTTATGTGGCAGCCCATTTTTGAACATATAGAAGAGGAATGAATATTTTTTTCTCCTCATTTTTCTTGCCTCAGGGATGCAGGATGATAATAAATTGTGAAGCTGTTTTATGATCTTTTAAGGTGTTTTGGCACATGTACATATTTAATCATTCAGTTGTCTGACTAGACATGGCAGAATGAAATGTGTTCATAGAAGACGTGTCTTCAAGTGCTTACTGGGCATTAAACAGGATATCCTGTTGAAGAAGTGGTCATCTAAGTATCACCTTTAATTTTTTTTGTCTTGTTTCCTCAAGAGGCCATATTTCATCTAAATATCCAGAAGATGAAGAAAAGAGTAAACAACCAGTTTCAAGTCGCAAACTTAGCTTACTAAAGCATACCTATGTTTCTGAAAATTGTTTCATGCATTTTCAATTCCCAGATGACTCACTATGCCTGTAAATAATAACACTGTTGTGTCCTAGGGTTGTAGTTAACCAGGAAGTCAGACAAAATGTTGTCTATGGAAAGCTCTTATTAATTTAGGTCTACATTTGGACCCAAATTCCTACTAGAAGCGTGCATTAATAAATCTGCTTATAGTTGGAATGACTGTTCTCACTCTTACCAGCTCAGTGTTGTCCACTGTGGGGTAAAACAATTCTTGCAAGCTTAAGTGATCTGGTCAAATGCAACGTAGAATGCACATTACTTTTTCTCTCAGATCAGTAATGAGATATAAGTAATTCAAGCCTGTGCTGTTCTTTGAGAATCCAAACCCTTTTTTTCAAAGCCCAAAGGCCTGTAATGCCTCTGAACCAATTTAGCAAGAAATTGTGTCATCTACCAAAAAATTTTCAGAGACACCACTCTATCCCTTCCCATGACAATAAATGTCACTCCTACTTCATTTGGAATGAACAAAGTTGATTTAATCAATTTTAATCCTGAGACAATCTGAAAAAAAGAAATTAGATTGTCAAGTGTTATTGGATTGAAAAAGAACACATATCAGAGTGTCAGTCTACAGATGTCACTGCCTTCAGCTCGTTGGCTTACAGTTCTTCCAAGCAACTTTCTTTTGAAGTTGAAACATAGAGCCTATAGCCCTCTTTGGGACTCCTCCCTGTAGGACAAAACTTTGTTCAAACCATCATCAACAGCCCTTTGATTAGAGGGAGCAAGGCCATCTGCAAGTGAATTTAATGTCTGTTTCCTCTTTAAAATGGCTGCCTACTCATCCACAATATTGGATAAAATGGTTGGCAGTATGATTAATTTGATCAATCATTAGTCTTTCATCTAAGAGGTCTTGAAGATGTTTAGTTTTGGTAACATTTTCCTCATTACCTGGTTATTTCTTGTGACTGTCTTACAGTTTATATCCTTCAGAGCAATACAATTCATTGCAGAGGGCACTCTGGGCATTAATACGTTTTAAATGCAAACAAATGTATTTTCAGCCATAAAACTCACAAAGCCCTTATTGAGAAACAACTGGTTATATTGAAGGCTAAATTAAGTTAGTTATTTCTTAATGTATTTATCATCCCAGACTGTATGCATTTGGACTGAGAAAGCAAAAATTAATGACTATTCTCTGGGAGATTTGACAATTTTTACGATCCTGGTTAGCTGCAGAGTCAAGTCCAAGCAAATACGTACAGTAGTGTTTACCTACCTGTTCAAACTCTGAAATATTATTTTGGTTCAGTAGCATGGCTTTCTTGGTTACTCTCTACCTAGCAGTAGACTGGATAGCCCTTTCATGTTCACTGAGAATAATTTTAAATATATATATATATTTCTATGTTCCATGAGTTCTTCAATGTGTAACATGACAGGTTCAAAGCAGTTTGATCATTTGGTCAATTTGACCTGCCTGCTAATGAACTGTCCCTTCCAAAAGTGTTCTTGGTTAGAGCAGAATCTCTGGTAATTCCTATGAGAGGTTTGTTGCTGTGCCAACCTCTAAAACCACCGTTGGTTGTTTGTTTGTTTTCACGTACACATGACAATTTTGCTGAGTTTATGGTGTGGGAGGATGCAATGCCTCAGCAGTGAATACTGCAGGAAGAAGTGGTCTTCAGGTAATGCTAAGAAAGTGATGTGATTTGATTCATGGAAAGAGGGTGGAACCCATTGCTATAGCTGCTAATCACAGAAACACTCAAAGAACCTTAGTAAAAATTGACTTGAGGTTCAATGATAAAGTTGTGAGAGGGATATTTTGCGCTTTTTTCCCTTTATATTTTGAGATCTCTTACTTACCTCATCATTTGCAGTTTAATTTTTTGTTTCTCCCTTATATATTGTCTTCTCTGGGAGAGATGGAAAGTGGCAGATTGGTGTTGTGTGGCCAGAATGGGAAAGTTATTTTTTTTAGAACTTCCTTTGTGGGATTCTTTTTAGAGGCCAAACAGATACATATCTTAAAAAATAATAAGAAGAAATAATCACAGTGATCAAAATGTCCTCTTTGCTGGCACCTACTTGATAGCTGTTGAAAGAATTTAGCTTTTTGACTGTCAGCAGTGCTTTCATATGTGAAAACAAAGTATTTTTTTTATTTGTTCATCTCATTTCCTGGGTAATATAATGTCACAAAGATGTTTTGGTCATTCAGAAGTTAAGTTGTTTTTTTCCTAATAGTTATTCAAATACATTTGGTAAATTAAATGTCTGTTCTAAAACTCATATGTAACATGCACATTGTCTAATTTTAATATTGTAGAAACTGCCACTCTGCTCGTAAGGGGAATATTATCTCTCTTCTGCTTATTTTTTTTTGAGTTTTCTGGACTGAAATGATGCACTGAAAACTCACAATTATAATTTGAGTGCACTGTAAGGTTCATTTGACATAATTAGAAATTGCAGCTGCTCCTGTCTAAAGGTATGTGTGCAGATATGTGTATTTACAATATATGTAAATACACATACAAAATATGCATATAAATATATGTAGGGATAAACTTCTCTTTTATTGTCCAATTCTATGAGTAAAAGTTTTATTTGTAAGTATATATACAAGCAAATTTTTAAACAAGCATAGTTAATAAGGAGGTCTATAGCACCTTAAGATTCCTCAGGTACTAATTTTGGAGAAGATGCTGATTTCCTTAGGGGTTTTTTTGGCAGTGAAATCTGTCTTACATTTTCTAGTGATTTACATGTTTATTAAAATGCACATCAAGAACTGGTTTTGACTAATAGATGGCCACTTGGTTACTTGAATACCATTTAAATAGGGAGAGATCCGAACATGAGTATTGTTTACAAATAGCTGAGTGTGTGTTGTTTGATTTTTTATTTTTATAGGCAAAGTCCAAGAAAACTGCTGTTTCTAATGAATGCTCTATTAAATACTTTTTACTAGGTAAAGGAAGAAAGGATGCAAATGTGAGCTAGGGGATAGACAAAAGTAGCTAAAATTATGTTTTTGTTGGGAGCATATTTGAACCTTGTTTATATTTTTAACTAAAGGATTTGTATACCAGGAAGGATTCCCAAGTGGTTGTTTTGTGATGTTTCAATGCACAGACAAGCATGACTTTGCATATCTGCTTTTTAATTTTGGATAACCAATCACTCTCTGTCAAAACTGATTGTAACGGAAAAGTGATATTTTGATTAAATGAACAATTTCATGGCTGTTGTCTTCTGCCCATGCAACAACTAAAGTGATGAAAATGGGCTTAATATCCCAAGGATATACTCTACTACATTTTCTGTTTGGGCTGAGGAATGCATCTTGAGAGATCTTATTGAGCTTAGAGGGGTATATGAATCACAGGATCCATTCTGGATAAACATTTATATTTTACTTAGGGGTTTGTTTTCATTTCATCGTTTATTTGTTTTATGGTTTTCATTGAGCTTTCTTAAAGAATATGCTCTTTCTCTACGGACAAAATGTATATTCAGTGTTAATAAAAAAGGGCAGATATTTTGGAAGCTTTTTGTAATTCAAGCATAAAAAAATTACCTCTTGTCATCTATCTAAAATAACACAAAATAGCCTTAGGAAGCTAAAGTTGTGAATTGTCAGCAGTTTGAATCCATAGGCCTCCTCTTTCAGGCTCCAAAGCCTCTGCTTCACCATTCTCTTTTGGCATTGACTGATTTTTTTCCTCCTTTTTTTTCCTTTTCTTTCATAAATTATTTGAAGAGATCACCTTCTTAGTTATTCTCAAATGCTGGTATTTTTGTAGGCAAATATTTTTCCTAAGGGTATACGGATTATGTCTTGAAAATATGGCCTTAGTAGAAATTCTAGGGGCTGTTTGTGTTGTTTTTGTGTAATTACAGCTAGGCTTGTGGGAATGTTTATATATGGTCCTGAAAACTTAAATCAGTGATCACTGGGCTTGGTACATGAACAGCTGACACAGACAAGCACAATCTTGTGTCAGATATATTGACATGAATTTTCTTAATTAATGCAATTTTTTAGAAGTGGACAAGCCCACTAGGGATTTTCAACAGTATGAGATCTGTACTCTTAATGCCTAATCACAACTTTATTCTTCCCTGTTTGATGACAGATTGTCAAGTGAGCAGGTGCAAAAAGCAAAAATAGATTATGTGTTCTGTGTTTGTAAATGAGTGGATGTGTTTCCTCCTTGTTTTGATTGATGAAAGCTTTATTCCAGGAAAGGTTAATCTCAATTTGTTATTTATACCTTGGATGATCAGCATAGCCTAGAAAATGCTTTTCCAAATCAGCTTTCTCTACAACCTGAGCCCATACAAATGAACTTTCAGGCTTTAAAAGAAAAGAGAAAGGGAGGTAAGTGTCCAGCACAGATGTTCTCATCAGTGTGTTTTCAACCAGGAGCAGCTGCCTTCTTCACAAGCACATAAGACATAAATGAGCTCGCTGGTTTCTGCTCTATGTTTCACCTTGGTTTAAACTCTGAATCCATCCACACCTGTGGTCTATGCAGAAATTTAGAGATTTACACCTCTCTGTGTCAGCTTTGCTGGAATGACAAGCTTCCTAAACAAAAAAGGAAGTCCATTGTTTTTGTTATTGTGTAGAAGTAAATTAAACTTAGGACTGTGATTATTTCTTTTTCTGAAGCTGAAGAGATTTTTTTTATCATTATTCATCATTTCTATAACTTGCCTTTTTTGTTTCTTTCTGGACACTAAGTGTTCAGTCAATGACTGCAGTAAAACCAAAATTTTGAAACTCAATAAGACCATAACATTTAAATACTCAAATAATTGTTGACATTGTAGTAGAATTACATTTTATGAGCTTTCTGGAAAAGAAGGATGATTTCTTGAAGTTCTTACCTCAGCTTCATATTTTAACTACAATAACTTTTTCCCCTCAGGATTTATTTTCATTCATGCATGTTCAGTGAGCCAGTTCAAAGGATGATTGTGTCACTGAGGTGCGAGAATACGACTGAAGAGGAAAAATCTCAAAATTCCTATTAATGTTGTTCAAGACCTATCAAGTATCACTGATACTTTGTATTGGTGGGGCTACCACTCTGTTGTATAATTGTTTCCTTTTAAATGGTGTTCATCTCCATAGACAAAAGATGAAAAAGGTGGTTGAAGGGATAAATAAGTATAAAAGCTATAGAAACTAGCAGTTCTATTTAGAGGCAATGTAGTTCAAGTCCAATTTGTAAGAAAAACCATAAAATCTCAAACATTTGATCTTGTGCTGTATCATATAACCAGCCATGAAGGATTTTTCTGTGTTCTGGTTTGGCTCTGTCTAGAGTATCAGCTGTTAGATGTTCACTTTCAAGTCAGGTGTGTGAGGTGGCATTTTCTGTCTCTGGTTTCTCATCTCAAACAGCTGAAGACTCATGTTGTGAAGACGATGTTTTTCCAGCAGGAAGACTCTGGCAGTCTGGAATTCCCATTTATGCCCAGCTGGCTGCCTTACCAGCTGTAGTTTGATAGCTACTGCAATTAATTTACACATAAAAGAAAGGTTTCACTGTGTACTGCTGGGACAATTTACACCTTGCTGGCAGAACTATCACCTTTGTATTTACAATGCTATTCCCTCACTGCCGTGCCTGACCTTGCTGATAAATCTGAGTCAGAGAAGTGTACAGGAACCTGTAATTCACAGGCTGCCACTATTCTCAAACTGAAATCAGAATTGAAACCTTCATTGATTTAAAAGGGAAAATTCTTCATCTAACTGACTCAAATGTAGCTTTTGGTCAGAGAGAAAAGAATAACATGGGGAAAAACTGGCATAATTTTCAAAGACATAATTTCCTGTATATATTATTATATATTATTTTGTTTTCTCCTAAGTTTTAGTACTTGTTTAGCTAATGGTAGGTTTATAAATAATGGCTTGAGCCTGAATGCAGATAAACATACCTAAAAACTACCATCTACATACTCATATATAAAACAATCTAACTTGCTTTTATGTATATATATGGGATTTGGAAGGAAAAAGTGCTGCATATGATCACCTAGTGTCCTATAATATAATTAGCCTAGATTCAAAGAGAAACTTTCATGTGACTGTGTGGACTTGAAGATGCTTGGCTGATAACCATCAGTCTTAAAACCTGGTTTAAAATGTAGAGCATCCTGGAAGTGAGAGAAGCAGCAACAGCTGGCTGCCTGGCTCTAGTCTATTGGTTAGGGCATTTGCCTAAGATATTTTTCATTTATACATGCACTTTCAGAGTAGCTCTCCCCCTTCAACATACTTCTGTGATTTTTTTGATGCAAACAGTACTAAGGAAATCCCAGAGTTATTCCTTAGGGTATGCCTACTGTATGGCCCTCAACTCTTAAGAAAGTTGACCCACATATGAGCTGCACTGCTGTCTAGATTGTGTCTTACTGACAGGAAAGACCCTGATTTTCTCATTTGCTTAAATCTCTAACTTCTATGAGATCCTCTGCATTACACATTTAACCCTGCATTTGACTTTCTACAGAATGCCCTGACAGAAACCTTGAAGGCATGAATGGTTCAAGAATCAGTTTGACAGTGCAGAAAAAGGAGATAAATCTGACCAACTAGAACCAGATTATCCTGAGTTTCAGGCTCTTTGAGAAAAAGGTTCTTTGAATAGTTAATTGAAGTTTGAATTTGAAGAAGGTTTGACCTTCACAGGGGGTTCTGGATCACTTATAAGACCTTAAATGTCACCAAAACTGGCAAAAAAAAACAAACCACTAAATAGAGATGTATAGTTTTAATCTCAGAATCAAAAATCTGGAAAACCTCTTGTCTGGGATTCACATACTGAGAGTTGCTGCGTTGCTATGTAGAATCTTTAAAAGCTGACTTCAAAACAGAAGAACTGAATTGGTGTAAATAATGAACAGAGTGGAAAAGATATCAAAAAATGCACAAAAATCCTACAGAAATATTCAATACAAAAAATGAATGATAATTTAAAATGTGTTAAGTATTCAACATGTTTCTGATGGGAAATTATCCCATTTTATCCATTACATTTCTGAAATAAATTTTATTTTTTAAATCATAATGCACGAGGAGGGAGACTATTTTTGTTACAAAACCAAGGTATTCTGAGAATTCTAGAAGAGACAAAGTGTCTGCTTTTAATTTTCAATCCATTTTTTCAGTTTAAGTGTGTTATTAAAATTATGAAAGAGTAAATGGTTTCACAGAAAATTTGACTTCAATTTAAATTGCGTAAGTTTAATTTTTCATCAAAACAATTCAAACTATTATCTAGTTCTAATAATATTCTTAAGTCTTGGTAATACTCTTTCATTCTGTTATCTTGTAGATGAAAAAATTAACTCTGTATAAAAATTTTAAGGTATGAAATATGTACCAGAGAATCCCCAAATAACTGAGGTAAGAAAAAATATTGTGATGTAAGGAAAAATTGTGAAAGACAGGTAATCCAAGAACAGTGATGTTTGAAATTATGAAGATAAAACAGAGATACTGGGTCATTGAAGGGATGTTTTGTTTGCAGTCTGGTCCCACACTGCTTTGTTTCCTGCTATCTGAATAAGGTGGAAATCACAGTACTGCTAGGTTGTCCTGCTCTTAATTGAATTTCATAAAACTGCCTTAAAAAAAAATGGAAGACAAAAAATCTTCTAAGGAGTTCTATACTGAAACCCTTAAGCACGACAGAAAACTTATCACTTTGTCATATTAATCAGTGGTCATCAGTAGCATCTAGTATTTGCAAAATGAACATATTATAAAAATGTTAGATTTCTGAATCCTATTTAGAAAATTATAGGCATATTATTTTCTATTAACTTCTAAAAGTTGGAGTTTTCCTCTCCTGTGCACAGACTGCTTGAGTCATAGGGGTTTTTAGTAATGATTAATTAATGATTTTAATTGTTTAATTTTAATTTAATGATTTAATTTAATTATTTAATTATTAATCATAAAGTTCTTTCTTCAGAATTTGTTTTTCCTCTAGTATCTTATTGTGTACTGGCTGCCATGGCATTTTTCCATACTGCACAGCAAGGATGCAAATTGTATTTCGTAATCTCAAATTGCCAGGTTAAATGAAGTTGTGACTATGTGCCAGCCTTAGATATTTTTCTTTTTTCTATCAAATCATCTGTCTAAGGTCCCATTCAGAAATCACCTCCCTCATCTTCTTTTACATAAGCTGTGGAAAAGCTATCAGATACTGAAGTGGGATTTTTGCTGCTGCATTTGTTTTGACCTCAAGTAGTGAGTTGAATGCACCACATCTGTTCTGACAGAGTATTCAAAGTATTCCAAATGGAGCAAAGAGCTTGCAGGCTTCAGTAATGTAGCTAGAAATTATCCATTAGATGGTGCAAACACATATTTTGTAGTGAAGAGAGGTTTCCTATGTCATTTCTTATGAACATTTCTTATTTAAATAAAGCCAGTAACTGAAGGCTTTCTGATCAACTTGTGCCATCAAACTCAAGGCAAGAGCTTTTGCTGAAATCTGATGAGCTGCTCCTGACTACACCTTGAATCTGAGGAGAAAGGAATACAAATTTTCACATGCAAAAGGTGTGGCTAACTTACAGTAGGTCCCAGTAGGTTTTACAGAGTCTCAGTTGTGACTATATATATATATATAATAACATTGTTAGGTCCTGCACCTGCATCAGGATAATCGCAAGTACAAAGCCAGGCTCAGGTATGAAGGGTTTAGGAGCAGCCCTAAGGGGAAGGACTTAAGGTTGCTGATGGGTGAGAAGATGGACATGATCTGGTAAGCCCACTGGCAGCCCAGAAAGCCAATGATGTCCTGGGCTGCATCCAAAGCAGCGTGGCCAGCATGACAAGAGAGAGAATTCTGCCCCTCTGCTCTGCTGGGATTGCACCTGGAATTGTGTGTCCAGCTCCTCAGCACAAGAAGGACGTGGACCTGCTGGGGTGAGTCCAGAGCACGTCCATGAAGATGCTCAGAGCATTTCTTTGGTGATGGGCTGAGAAAGTTGGGCTGTTCAGGCTGAAGAAGAGAAAGCTCTGAGGAGACCTGATTGTGGCCTTTCAGTATTTAGAGGAAGCTTATAAAAATGAGGGAGAGAGACATTTTTCCAAGGCCTAGAGTGACAGGACAAGGGGCAATGATTTTAAACTCCTGTGTTGACACACAAAACTGACAGTCTCCAGGGGCAAGGTAGTTTGTGCACAAGGTTTATAGGACATCAGATCCATCAAAGAGCAGAATTGTCTTTCTGATGCTTGAAGATTTGCAGATTTATTAGCTTTGTTTTATCTCACATAAGTACAAACTTGATTAGTTTCAATAGAAGAATTCTATTTAGAGTATTGCAGGTGAAGTTTTGAGGAGCTGACCTACACACCTTTGAGTTGACACTTTGAGTATACATTATGTGGAGAGGTATTCCCCCCCATAAGTATTAGAATGACCTCTTTAGAACTGCACCAATTTTCTTCCCTTGTTTTATGCAACTTGAAAAGGTAGAAAGGACAAAGTGATCGCTTTCAATTGTTAATTATGAAAATCTTAATTGAATCTCCATTAATTTTTCTCTGTCCTCACCATCTAATTCTCTTAGTTAAAATCTCCTGGTGTACGTAAAATATACACAGCAGAAGAAACTTCTGTAGACATTTGAAGATATATCAGAAGGTAACTCTGCCATAAAGGTTGCATTAAGCGTTTCAATTAAAACAGACATAAATTTCTTTATTTTACACTTTAATGATCAAATGTAATCTTCAAAGGTTCTAATAGCCATTAATTTTTTTCTAGAACGTTTATAAGCTAAAACAAACTGTTCCATTAGTAGCAGAACTAATGAAACTTGATCTCCTATTATCACAAGTCCTTGCACACCACTTGTATGCAATCACTACAGCAGGAGTGTAGCTTGTCTGGAGCTGTGCACCTGCTAAAGGAGTTTTATTTTTCTTCCTGTATGTTGGCTCCTGCCCCTTCTAAAAGATTTGGATTGAGCTCTTTCTGTTTTTCCATTACTAAAGGAATAAATAGTGTCTTCTCCCTGGAAGTAAGTTTCTAATAGGGAAGCAGGAGAAATTAATATTTTAATATCCTTAAAACCTTGTCTACTTTCAAATGTGAACTAAGTAAACCCATTGAAGGGACAGTGAAAGTATAGTCACTTGATTTTTACTTTTTAAGAAAGGTGATTGAATTTGATGTGCTCTGTAAAAGATTGAAAAAGCTTTACTTTAAATATGAGGTAAGAGCTCCTAAGATAAAATTCTAACCCTGTGATACAACATAAGTTTTCCGTTCTTTATCAAGTGGACAGAATTGGATGCCCTAGGAGGACTTTCAATTCAGCTGATTTTAATGTTGGTGAGCATTTGCTTTAAGATGGAATTAACTCTGACTTGCTTACTTCTGACTCAAAAGGTTGTCTGTGTTGAATTACTCAGATACTGATACTTAGTCAAATATATATATCTACATCCATTTTTGAGCTGTTGTTTGCATTTTAAAATTTAAAAAAAATTCCACTCAACCTCATCTCTGTAGGCTGGATCCAGAAAGGTTTGTGTAACAAATCTATTGCAGTTAAGGTCAAAGCTAAGTTCTGAATTTGGGAGACATCGTTGGGGTACTGTTTGAGAATGGATCCGTGAATGAGGTTTTGGGCCTGTTCAAGTTGACAGGACTTTACCACAGATATTTTTGTAGGAAGAAGTTCTTGTGGAACAGGTGATGCTTCTGTGAGGTCTTCGTGTTAGGGCTGCATGATTCTTGACAATGATTCCTAGTTCAGGTTGGTGGGGCAGAACTGATGATGTTCTATTAAATTCCCATAAAATCCCTTTTGTGTTACACTGAGAAACTAGAGGTGTCTTCAACCTTAAGGAGTTATTTTCAATTCACAGTTCACTTCTATTTTTTTAATTCAAAAACATGGGATTTTAAATTAAGCAGGCAATAAAAGTAAAGTGGTATTCCAATTTTTATAGGAATTATTATTAAATTGCAGCAATAACATTATTTGCAAGTAAAAAAGATGCTAACACTCTTCCTTCCTGCTAATGAGTGTGGTCTCCCAGAATACTAACTTAAAGGTTTCTTTTGGGCTTTCTGCTGTGGACATGAGTCTTTTTCCTGTTCTTTATTTTGTCATGTCCCGCCTTTCCCCTGATGTATTCAGTCATAACTGAACAGAAGTTTATTTCAGTTGCTTATAAAAATCACAAACAAGAGGGGTTATGGTCTGAAGTAAGGGATAGGAGGGAAACTATTGCACCTGGTGCCTTACAGCACACCTGATGTGAAGCCACAGAGGTGTGGGTGTTGTTGAAACTCTGAAATTTCTCCAAGAAATTTATTTCTGTCTGAATCAGTGACTGTTCTAATTCAAGTAACAGTTTGTATTGTGGTAGTTACTGAAAACCAGCAGTGACTGCATGTGAAGTAAACTGATAAGAAAATCAAGGTTTCAAAAGCCAGAAATATGAAAGAATTAGTTTTCCTGAACCTCTGCACCGTGAAATACAAGTGCTGGAGCAACTGGCTTAAATTTCTTCCAATTAGCTTCCAACAATCTGTAGATACACAGTGCTGTATATGCAGTTGTTATTTTCTACATGAATTTTTGTTTCTTGAAACAATACAGCAATTAAATGATAACCTGGGGGAGGGGGGAAGAGTTCTAGTTTTGTTTAACAAAAAATATCCTTTATTACGCTGGCAGGTTTATAAGACCTTTTGTCACAGTTTTCTTAGAAAAGGAATCAACACCGGTGCTTGACAAAGGCAAGTGTGATCTGGAAGATTAAAGCAGTTACATGCAGAAGATCTCCATTTAGATTCAGGCATCATTTCTTGGATGAATATGTGAAAGAAATCCTCTTTACAATATGTATTTCAAAACTGAAGGAGGAAAAGCAATCCAACCCATGGATTTAAAATATGCTAATTAGCATTGAAGAAAGAAGTAATTTAAAACGATGATGAAGTTTTAAATTCTCTTAAACTTCATTTGCTGATGCAATCTCTGATGACAGTGCTCAGATGGGAATTTGAGATTTTAAAACTTCAAGATAGATGGGACATGAAATCTTGTGTTTCTGACAAATTCCTGTCAGACATGGATACAAATGAGATTGGATATTTAGATCTTGAAAGTGAAATGCTTGAGCAGAAGATATCCCAGACTCTGGGAGGAGAAAGATAGGAAGAGATTTTGACTTGGATGTCACTCTCAGACTAAAATACAGACTGGGATTTTGAGATTTGGAACTGTGTGTGATTAAAGAATAGGAACTGTATTTTCTTTCAGCACTTGCTAGAAGGGAAAGATTAGAAGTTAGGTGATGACTGTTTTCCCTTTTGGTGGTGATGATGTTCTGATGTGGTAGTGAATTTTAATAGCTTGTTTTTTTTCTCTTATCTGAAGGTTTAACAGGGAAGGCAGGAGCTACCACAGAGCTGGTGACTATGATACCACTCCAGCTGTTGATTCACCAATTCTAAATGTTTATTTTGAGAAAAAAAGCCTCCTATGCTCATTAATATTTTACTTGTATATTTTAAAGTCTTTCAGTGTCAGAAACTAATAGCAGCATAAGGAAGCACAAAAGGTATGCCTGTTGTATCTTAAGTGTTCAGCATTGCTAACATTGTTAGCACTGCCATTTAAGAATATGCTGTGAATTCCTGGGCACAGATTTGAAAATATGCCTATTTCCTTTTGCTTTCCAGATGAATCAAAGTCTCACTTTCATCAGGTTTTCTCCGTTAGTAGTACACTTTTAAGACATTGTGATTTTGGTTTGAATTAGCTGCTGCCACCTTACATTGGTCTATAACTCAAAGAATTTTTTTTTAAACCTCTTTCATTTCCGTGTCTTGATGATAATTCTAAGCCAGATTGCAAAATGATTTCTTAATTTTCAGCTTGATTGAATGTGAATTTTGATATTTACCTTCAAGTTAATTGTTATCAGATTATGTGTAAGGAAAGCTGCTGTACTATCCAGACAATATTAATAGGTAGACGAAACCTTTTAACTTTTCTTCTTACATAAACCTAGTTAATCTAATTTATGCAGAATGTGTTTATAAAGCTGGCTTTTTAACCTTCCTTTCCTCTTTGTGTTTGTGAGAAATACAAGATATCTCATCACAAATCTCTGGGACATTTAAAAATCTGGTTATGGGAAAAAATAGTGAAAGCACTGGCTTTAAAATGTGTAAGCATTGATATTCAGCATCTTTATTAGTATTCCTTTGAAATTCTTAATCCATTTCTATTGAAGTAATGGAAAAAGAATTTATTTCCCCAGGCGTAACCTAATATCTGTGAACTCCCATAGCTATTAGCTAATAAAAAATTACTCAGCTGGCCAATGTAACACTATTATATGTTTATAAGCACTATAAGTTTATATAGTTCAAATTCCACTGTGATTGTCCTAATTTAAAATAAGTAAATTAATATTTTGTCACGTATTTTGTAACCACTTTTTATGTGTTTAATACTTTCATGTAAAGCATGTTTGCATTTAAGTGTGACAATAATTCATCATGCTACTAAATCAACTCTTCAGATTTTGTTTTTCGATTGAAAAAATTACTTCTCAGCCACAAGAAGTTTAAATACTGTTTCTCCCTTTGAAAAAGGCAGAATGGGGAATTGCAGTGGTCTCTTCTTTGGCGAGAATGGATCTGTGCTTTTAGGTTTCTTGGGTCATGGTTCTCTAATGGAAGCTTTACTGGTGGTTCCATAGGTAAAAATAAATATTATTCATCTGCTTTGGAGACAGTTTTAAGGGGCTTGTGCTACACATGAATGTGTACTTTTTATTTGTAGTGTAAAGACAAACAATCTAAACAATTTTAAATTTCTGCATGTTGTAATTAAGGGAACACATTTCCTTCAACTAAGAGCCAAAATTTCTTGTGATGTCTAACACAGTAGACACAAAGAAAGGTCAGTTTTCCATACAACGTTAAAAAAAAAATCCATTTTACAGTTGAAACATATAAGTACTCTTTTGGTTTTATTTCTGTACCGTACTACTGAGTATCATCTCCAAATGTAGAATTTTTTGAGCCTTTGCATAATAATTCAAAAGAATACATATTCTCTGTGTGTATTCAAATTAATGAAATAAGAGTTGCCTCTTTGAATAAATTTGTTACCTGAATCCAATTTTTCTCTGTTCCAAAAGCTCTCAATGAAACACCAAATATGTCTAAAGTTTTTAAACTAAAAAAAAAAAAAAAAAAAAAAAAAAAATTAAGGTTAAAAAAACCAAACCATACTAGAAACCATTTAAATAATAGAAATGGAAAAATTATCCATCTGTACATTTGTTTACATAGGCATGCAACAGTTAAAATATGTAACTCTGGGTACTTAATAGCATAATAAATTTTTCCAGACATATTTAACTTGTTGACCTGCTCTCTGGATAGTCAAGCAGTAGAAAATTTCAGTTAAATTTAGTAATTGTTGCACATTGCATTTGTTACTAGTAGAACAAAGTAATGAAGATTTTGCTTTTATGTCACAGCTTAAAAACACCCACACTGCTGCTGAGCACATTTAACAGCAAACAACTGTGTCTGGAGCAGGCAGAAAACTTCATGGCACGCTCATTCTCTTTGTATTGCCTCTTCATTCATCTTACTGCCTTTTCATTGTTCTACTTCATGCACTTTATCCATTGAGTGCTCCTTAATACTGACAATGTGAACTCAACAAAATTTATGAGAGAGAGAATACAGAAATGTACCAAACAGGTAAGACATAACATTGTACATTTGAACATATAAAAAGCAAATATTAGAAAATATTACATTTGTATAGTCTATTTGTTAATATTATTTATTTTTAACATGTTGCAGAAGGGTGCTGCTTTAAGAAGAGTTAGTGTGCTTTGACACTTGTGACTACAGAATTGTTTTGAGGAACATTTCTGAAATGTGTGCACAATCTGACTTTTAAAATGGCCTTTAACCTATGAAGTGGACTTGGTATTCATGTCTCATTTCTTAGAGTCTGTACAGAATAAAAACATTAGTCTATTTGCTTAGACAACCAGAAATCTTCTCTGTGGAGACACAGCTTATTAGCTAAGCAGGTAAATATTTTCCATATCCATTTTGGATTTTTTGTTATTCTCAGTATTGACAAATAGAGTCCTGAAACACACGGAACCCCCAGTTTTTTCTAGGAACCTTGCACAGATGACTGATCTCCAGACTCCACTTAGGTAGGATACTTAGTTGCATAAGAGAAATGGCTTTATTTACAACTATATCTCTGAAATATTGAAAAGATATCCTTGTCTCAGGAAGAACCAAGTGGCACAGCTGATACTACAGGACAGAGTATTTCCCTCTCTCTTCTCTCTTTTCAGCATCTCTGCACTGTCACAAGAGGAATTGGATAAATGCTGGAATCTTCACTCTTGTTAAAATGTTTCTCTTAATGTAAGCTTAATTTTGTTCAGACTAGAAGCATATGTTTGCTCTCTGAGGACGTGGAAACTAAATCACTTTTTAATGTGAGTACTAAAACTCTGAATTCTGTCAAGTGAGCTGTGTTGCATTGCCTTGAAAGGTGCTGTCACACATTCATGAAGAGCAAGAACTGTGTCTCTGCTTTCATCAAACAGAATTTTATGTCTACCAGGTGCTAAGTAAAGTTCAGAAGCATGAGTGACAGGCACATGGGACAGACGGGGGATTTGGAGTACTGTACAGGCAAAAGTAATTTTGGAACCTTTTGAATCAGTGTGTGGAAGCATACAACCTCACCATAAACCCAGGAAGGACTGTTCAGAAAAGGAAAGTGCTAGTAAGTCTGAGATCAGCCAAATCTGAAGCCGTTTAATGATGCCTTGGAGTGGCTACCTGAAACAGAAACTTATCAGAATAAAGAGAATTAAAGTGGGTACTTATAGAAGACCTTCCGTAGGAACACCTTGGGCAATCAAAAGCCTCTGAGAGGGGCGACTTCTGAGATAGACGATGGTCACAAGTTTTTCATACAGTCATAAGTTTGGCCCCTGTACATATCAGGAGTTAATCCTGCAATTACAGCTTCAGGTACTGAAGTCATTTACTCCAAGTTATCCCCCCCCCCCCCCAATTCACTATTATTTACATGTCTTGGGGCCTGAGACAGTAAGGTGTCCTTGAGTTTCAGTCCTAGAGAGGAATTGTTTTGTAGTAGTTGACAGGCTGTGGAGCTTTAGAGTTATACACTAAAACAGTATAGAATCTGAAAAATGTAAATGTTAAATCCTAAGGCATCAGCAGCAGATTGGAACATCTATTATATTTTTTTTTCCTTTCTGAAGTGTTTTAATAGCAAGGACTGAAAGATATCTGTCTTCAAGGGGAGTTTCAGTAATTTTAATAAACTGGCAAATATCATGTAGAAAATTGTGTTGCTTTTATGACAGATAAAAATTTCAAGTTTTCTGAAGTTGAGTATTTGTAACATTTATTTTAAGAAATGCAACCTTTTACCACTTTATCTTAATAGCTGGAGTAGACTGAAACTGGTTTTAAAATAACTTACAAGGAAATAGCAACATTTATTGAATTTTACAGACAGAAATAATCTTAATCTAAACCACTTAACAGGAAAATCTTTCTTTTCCAAAGTATAATGGGCTTCAATTTAAACAAGTACAGCATTTGGTGCAAAACTCTGTTGTTCCTTGAGGACTTACACACTGGCTTTGTCTCTGATGTTTTCAAAACTTCAGTGCTTCACTGTTAACAATGAAAGAAAAGTTAGACTTTCAGGAAGGGCTGCTGAATACAGTTGATATTTTTATGTATACAGAAAAATATTCAAACATGGATGCAGAAGTTAAGCCTTAAACCAGCTTTTGTAGCCATTTGAAGTTAGGACTAGAAAGGTAATTTATCATGAAATTCACAGTGTGTAACATCAGATGACAGGATCCCATCTGTTCATTTGTATTTCACAGGTCACTGACTGAAAGAAATTCACTAAACTGTTTAATCAGTATTTGATAGACATGTCTGATCAAGAAGGCACAAGATAATGATGTGAAAATGTTAAGAAAATCAGCATTTGCCACTTATTTGTTTAACTTCTTTCAAATCCTATCCATGCCTGATTTAAAATATTCTTACTTCTAAATTGGAATACTTCGGTATGTTCTTCAAGACTATATCAACACTGAATGCTCAAAGTGCTGAGGAAGTAAAGGATGATCTTTCCAAAAGTCTTCCCTAGAAAAAAGACAGTTGTGATATTTGGATGAGGATGTGAAATTTTGAGACCTGGGTCTGCAGGGGTGTACAGTATCTTTGCAGAGCATCTAAACTTGATCCTAAATTCTGGCACCAACCTCCTGTGCAAGTACATAATGCTGTTGCTTTACAAAGAAATTTAGAAATCTTTTTATACCATCTTTAGAAGAGACTACATTGCAAATCCTTTATCTTTTAATGTAGATGTGGAGTAAGAAATATTTTGCCTCTAGTTATAACAGGATATTTCATGTCCTGATGTTTTACCCAGTGCTAAAAAAGCAGGGCAGGTTCTCAGTTAGATCAAGGGTAGTCTTACCAAAATCATTGGGACCATCTGATCTCACGAAGAGTTAGTTGTTCTACTTGAAAATCTGGCTGTCTAACCTGAAGATATTGCTTCTTTTTCTTCTTTTGAGACTTCCATTTTATCAGGTTATGATTTTGGCTTATGTCTTTTAAAAGATTCAGAACCTCTGGGGAAAAAAAATCTACCAAACAAGCACCAAAACAAATAACATAATACTGTTTATAATGCTGCTTTGCTAATTGTTATCAATATTTTGACAATATGAGTAATATATTAGAAAATGTTTATGGTAATAATGGTAATACCAGAGGGTAAGAAAATAAGAAAAGAATGTCTGCTAGTTTCCTAGTTGGAAAGTACTGCGTAATTTATTTCAAATTATAGGAAAGTTTATCCTACAAATTACGAATACCAAGCTACTGACAGCTTAGGTGTGTTACTTAATTTGTTCTAATTTAGTGACAGGCTTTTGAGTCTAAGATGTTACACAGTTACATCTCCTGCTTTCATTGTAAAGAAACAGAATGTTCTTGTGCATTCAAGGTATAAAATTGCCCTTTGTATAGCACAGGTTAAGCAGTTTCCTAATTTTGAGGGTACCATAAATCTTTTAAGCCAAGGTACTGGTGAGCCAGTGTCCTTACATGATTGTTTTAAAGCTACTGCATATTGGTAGTTCTGATTCTTCCATTACACTGGGAAAGAAAGAAGCTTGTTTAAAGACTGCTTACTGCCACCTTTCAGCATAGAGTACTAATTTGCCATTGAAAAGAGGATTAAAAAGTACAGTGATTTGTCATCTTCTTGGGGTTGCAGTTAAATTAGGTCTTGTGAGAAGAGAAAGGGATTTGGGGACAATTCTGGAGGAGGTGTAAAAATATTAAATGGGTCATAAAGCAATGGAAGTTATATTTGAGACTTACTGGTCACTATGAAGCAGGATGAGAATAATCTGGTTTTTTCACATGTAGCATCAGGCGTTATTAATAATGAAATGGTGTCTTATCTCCCCAAAGATGCATCAGTGAAAGAAATTATCTGGAAAAACAGCCTAAGATATCTTACTAGCTGAAGGCCTAAGAGCAATCATTTCCTAAGGAAACCTGTTTATTCACAAGCTGAGGGATTTCAGACAAAGGAGGAATGTATGCCCTTGTTCTAGTTTCCCTGGCCAGATACAGCTTTGCTGAGAGGTTACAGAGGGGCTCTTGTCAGCATTTTATCTAGACTTCTTTGCCTAGCTCAGCCCCTTGACAGAAGCTAAGAGCTGAGAAGGTCTCTATCCTCAGGTTCTGCAGTTCTTTCACACAGTTCCAGAAAGTAATTTAACATTTTATATTACTCTTTGGAAAAGTCAGGTAAAAACTTCATCCACACTTGTGATGACTATAGTTTTCAAAGTTTCAATCAAGAACAGCAAGCAAGATACTTTTAACACCATTTTGGAAATTTTAAAATTTTACTCTTGCATTTCCTATTGTTGAATCTTTAATGACAATGTGATCTGATCTTTAATGCACCTTCACCAAATAAGCTAGTTATGCATAAGATATTTATCCTGTTACTCAGATAATTAGATCAGGGCAGTTAGCCCACAGGAATTTTTGTCTTTTTTTGTTTATTTTTCCTCCTGAAATCTTTTCTCTAGCTAGCTTAATTTATGTTAAATTAAACGGGGCTCTAATTCTTCTTCCTATTTCTACTTTGTTTCTCTCAATGTTCATCAGTTTTGATGAAAGATGTTCTAAGAATCTTCTGTTTCTTTTTCAGGTTTCCTGAACCACTTTCAAATTAATTAGGCAGTGTAATTTCTCCACACCTGATCCTTATTTTGACAATTTTTACACAGGCTGTGTAACACTTTTAAATAAAAGCACAGAATAATTTTAGGTTAGAAATATCAGAACAGGTTCTCTAAAACAAGAAATAGGGCCTAGAGACTTTATTTTGCCTGTCTTTTTTCTCCTAGAATGCTTTTCTATGTACCCCTAAGACGTGATTGGTATTGGACAGCTGAAATGCCTCAAATCAGTTGCCTCATTTAAATGCCTCTGGAAATACAGACAACATCCAAAAGACAGAGCTTTTTTGACCTGAAAGCTAAAGCATAATATTTAATTTGTTGGCCCAATAAAAGGTATTGCATTATCTACCTTGTCAGTAGACACTGACATTCATAGTGCTTGGCCCTTATCCTAGGATACATAAAATGCTTTTGATAAATGAGTCATGAAAAGGCTGGATAGACAGTGGGCACAGTGACAGCAGCATAGCTCTCTTCCCTGCCTCATTCGAATAGGAGAGATGGTGTGTTTAGTTTCTGCAGTATGGGATGTTTCAGGATGATTACTGTAATTGAATCTGTAGCAGACACATTTTTGGCTTTGCAGATGTTGTAAAATAGCATTTAATGTTTTCTGTCTTGAGTCTCTTGCAGTGGCCCCAACCTCTTCCCATCCAGAGGAATACCAGCTGAGGTAATAGCATTTATGTTTGTGAAGGCCCTCAAAGTGCACATCAGACCAGCTTGTTTTATGTGCTTGTTGGCTTCCTGTAGAAGGGCAAGACAAAGCTGGGGACTCAGCACTGTCCAGATTGTGTTTCCAAAGCCATTCCTTGACACCTGGCACTTCAAGGTGGAAGCCTTGTCTCAAAAGTTGGCTCAGGTAAAACAGAGGTTTCTACAGGAGAGTAGAGGAGGAAGAGAACTCACTGGCTCTGGCCCAGTGCGATGCAGGAATATTCTGAACTAGTCTCGAGCAGGGCTCAAAGTCAGCACCACTCACTAAAGAAAATTCAAATCTGGGCCCCACTAAAATAAAATATGCCTTAGCCATTCCTCTGGGAAGTCAGCAAAAGACTAGACACTGTTTATGGAGACAGTGGTCTATAAATTTGGGGACTGTTAAAAATGCTTGGATGCTACAATGAACTGTGTTTTTACAAGTCCATGGAAGAGATATCATTTCAGTATAGGCTATGTAGATTTGAACTGATATATGGAACTACTCTATCCTCATCCCCAAAGATTTGCACCCTAACTAGCAAAATATGAGGGCAGAGAATGATATGAAAAATAATTTATTTTCTGCTGAGAAATGCTGCATGACAATAAGTTGCAAAGAATAGAATCATTTAGGTTGGAAAAGACCTTTAAGTCCAACTGTTAACCTAGCACTCCCAAGTCCCTAAACCATGTCTCTAAGTGCCATGTCTATGCATTTTTTAAATACATTGGGGGATGATGACTCCACCACTTCCTCATGCAGCTTGACAACCTTTTTGGTAAATGATTTTTTCATAATATCCACTATAAAACTGGATGATTCTGTGTTGCCATAGGAGCACTGTCTGGGCAGCTGGATCAGTCATTGTGTGTGCAGAGCTTGGTGAAGCAGCAGCTTTCTGCTCAGTGGGTAACAGTGCTCCTTGGTTGAGCTGTCTGGGCTTCAGTGCCCTTCCTGTGCCCCTTTCTGTTCAAGGTGTCATTCCATGCCCTGGCTGACACATCACACCCTGGCTATGGGCACTCCCCAAGGACTTCTTTTATAGGGTTGGGGTGCTCGGTTGATATGGCTTCTGGCCTCACCCAGGTCTCATTTGCCACTGTGGCACAAGCTGTGAGCTCCTGTCAGGTGTCTCTGCTCCCCTGACATTCCCCTGAATCAGTAAACACCCATGTGCAGCACACTAGAGCTTCCCACTGCAGCAACTGAGAACAAGTCTCACAGGGCAAAAACAGCTACCTTTTAAAATCTCTCAGGTTTTTAAGTGTAGGTATGGTTGATGTACTTGCTTTTCAGATGTATTAGTATTATTGTTGACCTCTTTTGTGGTCTCTTTTGTTTGATTGTTTGGGTTTTTCTTGAAGAAGTTTTTGTTTCTTCCCCCCCACACACCCCCCAACATATTTTAATTAAACAAGTGAAAATTATGTAGAACTCTAAAACTTTTCTTACACTCACAGAAATTGGCTGAACTTGCATGTTGTGGGCCTTCTTGGGTTGGAAATTGCAAAAATTTTTAGTGTTCAGATGTTTATCTAAATGACATGAGAAAGCATTTAAAATAAGGCAGGTGCTGTATAAACGACTCCTGTGTCCTGAAGTTCAGGTGTATTGAGTATTAGTAAGAACTTTTCATTAGGGATCTTAGGGATGAAAGAAATGGGATTTAATTAAAATGCTACTCAGAAAACATGACAAAGTTCATATAATAATGATGGGAAATAGTCTGATTGGGTCCTGCAGAAACCTTGATGTGCCTTCAAAGAATCTTGGATGTAATTCAGTTTTGTAGGTCAGAAAGTCATGAGCACAAAAAAGGGAACCTGTAATCTATGTGGGTTACCATTTGAATACAAAAGAAAGGTTGTGACTTGCCTTTTATCTTCTCTTCCAGGCCTCTCAGATGCAGAATGAATTAGAACACAGTCATTTATATTTCATTTGAATGCAGGTAGTAGGTTGAATGCAGTGGTATGTCCAAGCTAAAGCCTTGGACTTACCACTTACAGTGAAATATAACTTTGGAACTACTTTACAGAAAGATCAAGCCTGTAATAAGTAAATATTAGAAAATATTTATCTGCTCATTCTTCAGTCAAACTAGCTATTCATCTGTTTTCCACCTCTTGCAAATTTTGGTCTTTTTTCCTTAGATAAGTAAAATATTAGCTATTACTTCTCTTTGGTGCAAGAAATGTTCAAGGGAGAATTTCAGTATGTATTTTAACAGACCAAAATCTTAGGGAGGAATTTTTACTGCAGAAGGTTTTGTCAAAAGAAAACCTTGATGATGCTGCATAAAATGTATCTTTCTGGTAAACTGCTGGGAACTGTTTTTTGCTTTGTTTTTACAAAAACAAATACATATTGTCATCTGACGGGTCAAATAATGAGTGTGGTTCTCTTATTTTTTTTTCTGGTGGTTATACATTTATACTTATCTGAAAGGTGTTTACATTACTTTAATATCATAACCCTCTTATTGGGCAGAAGAATGTTAGCCTTCAGTCATGAACAGGAGAAATGGGCTAAGTGCAGCCATTCAGTAACTTCTGTAAGTTCATAAATGGAGTCACTGCAGTGATTGATGAATATATTCTTTTATCAATTTGGCCTATTCTCACATAAAGGACAAATTGTCCCCACGGATCACGGAGGTTGCTGTATCAGTGGGAAGGTTTGTTATCTCATAAGTGGTAGATGAAATTATGAAATTATGTATCCAGTGGGGCATTTTGCTTCATTGTGAAGGTTGAAAGGAAGATGATATTTTTGTCCTTTAAAACAAGCAAACAAGATATTTGGCATAGCAGGAGTCCTATGACCAATTAAAACCAGTGATCATTCATGAAAAAGTTTTCTTTTCAAGGAAGAAAGACCATTTTGAAAAAAGAAAAACTAAAATAAAGAAACCAAACCAAGGAGCATAGTCCAACCTTTCTGATGCATTATTAGGAATAAGAAAAAGATATGTGTAAAATGTGTGCTCTTCTTAAGGAGAATTCTGTTAGTGTTTGTGTTAAAAAATGTATTTCTGTTTGAACAATTATTTTCGTTTTATGCTGTTACATTTAACAATTGCAGGTTGAAGTTCTCCTCTTGTAAGTTCATGTATTTATAAATAAATTAAAAAACAAACAAAAAACCAGATTACTTCTACAAAATACACCTGGAGATGAGAATGAGTCATGGCAGGTTATCAGTCCACTGTGAACTATTGGCTCCCTCCTGTGCTAGAGCAGACTCTGTGGGTGCAAGAGCATGGATCTATCAAAAAAGAAGTTAAATGGTCGCAATGGAGCACACTGAAAACTTGGTTTAATAAAGAAATAACAACATTTTAACTCTTAGAGAAAGAAGGGGGGGAAAAAAGTAAAAACTCTACAATAAGAAAAACAACCCTAAATTTTTTTCCACCTTAGTGAGAGATCTAAGAAGCCCTGTCAATTTGGTATTTAATTTAATTTGAAGCAAATTAAAAGGTAAATTGATTGAAATACAGAGGTACCTAGCAATTGGGGATTTCTGAAAGTACATAGCTTACACTACTGCAGAAAAGCAGAGTCTAAGCAGATGTGTTTCCATAACAAGGAATACACTGCTGCTTTTCAGTTTTCTTAAGGTGGGCAATTAAATTAGACAATCAAGAAGCATGAGAATCCCTTAATTCTTGAGCTTTAAGATTTATAGATCAAATAGAGCAAGTTTGGACAGTCGGGTGAGAAGTGTGGCCTGTGTTGTGGTCAAGCACTTGATCACAAATCACTTATTCCGCCTGAAGATTTGTGGCTTTTCTGTAAAAGCTGTTTTCTTACTGGTGCTTTAATCCATACTGTAAAAAGTCTCTTAATCCTCAATTTACTTACAGATGGGTTTGTTCAGAGAATTTATGTTTTTTGGGAATGCTTGAACACTTACATTCTAATTCCCTCAAAATCATCCATCCATCTCCTTGTCAGTTTTGAACATAAAACTGTACCCTCTGCATCCCTATCTGGACTGATTTGGGATCAAGCTGCATGGCTCCTTGACTATGCAGTGGTTTGGGTTTTGGGGCAGAAACAAGGGCCCTCACAGAGCATTGCCACATTTTTGTACACAGTGTGTGTCTGGCCATCTATGGAGTCATTGTGGGCCTGCTAGTGACAGTCAGAGATCTCTATCATCATTTAATTTAGCTTCCAAATGAAGAGATTTGGCCAGATTTCATTCCAATGTGGAAATCTTTTAACTGCACTTCAGATAGAAGAAAGTTGCTTACTTTGTTTCTGACTGAAAACCCATTAGAGAAGAATGATTTTTGAAGTGGTAAGAACTAAACAGTCTGTGCCATCTTTACTCACCCTAGTAAGATTAATTTCTTGCAGATCTGATCATTAAACAATAGTCTGAGGTGGACTATCAGGAAACCAAAGGCAATGAATAAGTCAGCTTCACTGACTTGCAATGCTGGCTATATCTGGGTTTATAGTGCCCCTGTTAGCTAAATCAGAAATGTCACATAAGTCTGAACTCATGACATTGCTTCCCAAAAAAAATTGGAGAAAATCACTAGCTTTTATAATGAAATGTCATTCGTGGTGTGGACTGTGCTTTCTAGATGTGGCCTGAAACAATTTTCACAACAGTTGAAGTGTCTATTTATAGAGTGTAAGGGAACTAGAGACCAAATGCATTACATCTTTTCAGCTGAATTCAATTTGTGACTCTAGAATGGAGACTAGGCTTTTACTAACAAAGCTTGTAGTGAAGCTAAGAACAGAAAAGATAAGCCCTTTGCTCTTTTTGCTACTCATTTCTGGGACAGAAATGTGTATGAACTTTTATAAAGGTGCAGAACAGCACTTCAGGATATTTTAATAGCCTAATCTTCTTAATGGGCTTTTAAAATATCTATTTTTGGTATTTTTCAAGTTGCAGCCTATTTCAGCTTTTATTTAGCACTTCTGCTTTTACTCCACTCCTGCACTGTCATAGCCAGAGACTCCATATATCTGTGTTTCAGGGGAAGGCAGATTAAATACCTGTTTTGCTTTGTTGTTTTGGCTTTTTTTTACCTGTCTTCACATTTTTTAGAGTACCGCAACATTTACTTGTTTGTGCATTTTCACATTTCTTATTGCTAAAACCACTGTTCAAATTTGACCCTGATTTTGCAGTCTTAGTAGAAGAGCCTCATATGGGTTAATTTCTGTAGCTGCCAGATATTTTGACGAAGCACTGACCACTTTGTCAGAAGAGCATTGTCTCTGCTCAGGTTTAATATTCCATTCATCCTGCTGCGAGTTTTCTCATCTCTTCTTGAAGGAAAAATGGAGTTATAGGAAAGAGACAATATCCTCTGCAGCTGTAAATCATTGTAGGATTGATTTTGGTGGGAGGATGAGATGGGGAGACAACAGTATAAAGGTATAAGAGGTAAGATATTTGGCCATAACAGGCAGACAAAATGGGAAATTTTTACAGTGCAGTACCATATATTGTTTCTTTCAGGAAAGATCTTTCTCACACAAAGGTGGTATCTGTAAGAGTTTGTACATGTCCAACCTGCAGCACTGCAGTGGGTGAGGAAACTGTGGGGAGGAGTTGCACTTAGACCTATCTGCCATGAATATTCTGCCCCCAAATGTGCCCCTAGGGGGTACAGTGAGACCTCAGTGCACTAGAAAATGCCAGTGGATGAATTAAAGTCAGGAAAAGGTGATTTTCTCATCAAATTGTGCCTACCTATACAGAAAGACATCAGTATTCAGTCTGAGCTGATAACAGGTTTAAAAGATGTAGTATAATCAGTGCTGCCAGGAGACAGCGTAGACACATCATTCCTTGTGTGCTGCTGTAGAATAGAAATTACATTGTCCCAGAAGGCTCTGTTGAAATAGAACTTTGAGCTTTGTGCTTTATGAAAAGTTGTGATACTTAGAGATCAGTGAACCAAAAGTTTCTTTTTTTTATTATTTTTTATTTTTTCATACTTATCTGAGGAAGTAGAAGTTTCGGCATAGTAATATTTGCTAAAAGGAGCTCTTGAAGGTGGCCTCATACTCTAATGCCTACAGCAGGAAACAATAACCTAAACAGCCTCAGGGAAGGCTTTTAAATGGACTCCAGGATACCCAGTAGACTCTGTTTGGAGGGTTTCTCTTGATTTTACTGAAGCTAAAGTAAGGAAAGAAAAAAATTAAAGGAAACATTTTCCCAGTGTACATCTTTGACAGGATGTCATACTCTCTCTCAAATATGTGTCTTACTCTCCAGTCTCTGCTGAATGAATAGTGCAGGGACCGACGCTGCCAGTTGGGATGCATGCAGAAATAAATAACAGAATGCGTAAGAGAAACAATTTTATGTACTATAGTTAGAGATTACGAAAGTTACAGAATCACATAAGGTGTGTAAAAATCTTCACAGTTTCTAGGAAGAAGCACTGGCTGGGGCCTTTTTTCATTTAATTTTCATTTATACCTCTGACTAGTTTTTAAGAGAACAACAATCTAACATTTGAAACCCACAGTTTTTTTTTTAGTGTTGTGTGTTACTGTGGAATATCACTTTTGCATAAGTGATGTGAGCATTGCTGAAAAGTCAGGAAATGTCTCAGTTATGAAAGTTGGATCCTTAAATGGTGATTTATAAAAAATTTTAAGTGTCTGGGAGTCTTTTATATGTTTGCATAGAATCAGCTCTTGTAAGGAGATAAACATGAAGCCATAAATAAGATTCAATGTTATTAAAAAATAAACCAGAACTTAACAATAATGGAAAATGTATGATTCTAAAATACAAAAAATGTATAGAATCTTTGTCTTACAACTTCTGTTAGAATTGAGGAGGGTGGAAATTTTTTTAATTTTTGATACCTTTATCCACATATTGTAATGATTTCTGCATGCACTGATCACGAATCGTTACTTCTATTTACAGAAATGAAATCTTCCTACGTGTTTGGTAAAGACCAATTTAATTCTGAGTGAGGATAAGGAGAGTTGATCAAATGAGTGTCAATTATTTTGACAGCAAATAAGGGACAACTTGTAAATCAGCTGTCCAGGAAGCATGGCATCAGTGCTTACACGGACAGGGAAAGCAATATGAACAGTTCCTTGTTTTCCTCTTCTGCCTCTTTAGCTGTCTGTGTTACTTTTGCACCAATTCCTCAGCAGTGGCATTATTTAAGAGGTGTCTCACCTATCAGAGAAAGCTATTGCTCAAGACCACAGTGCCAGGCAATTGGACATATTCTATTTCCCTTCTTTCTCAAAGTATGAACTTCTGATGGTGGCTGTTACTTTCTTAGAGGGGATTATGTTTCTGATATTTCTGAGAGCCCAGAGGATGATCCTAAATACCTCAAACAGGCTCAGACACCCAGTCACTCTCTATGAGCTGAAGAGCAATCAATTATTGATCTACAGGAACCAAATGTCAGTTTTCCCTGACACACTGAATGCACAAAATTGATACCTGTTCACAAAGTCTCCCCTCTTTCTTGCAGCTGCTATTAGATTAACAGGCATCCTCACAGAAAAAAATGGTCCATTTTATGCCACATCATGGTGTGTTAGAAAACTTAGGTAGGATGACATTAAAAAGCCTGGAATGAGCTAATCATCTGGGACCTTCAGAAATCAACTGCTGGCAGAGCTGACCTTGTCCCAGGTGTAGCTATGGCATGTTAATGTCTGGTTCAGAGATTAGGGCTGAATTAGAGCTAAACACTGCAGACAGCATAGCAGGATAGAGAGAGCAAATAGTGACAAACAAATAGAGTAAAACAATATTGTGCTAAGGAAAGGCATGAATGACTGGCTGTGTTTCTTTATTATTACCTTGTAATCAAAAATTTGAGTTTGTTACTGACCTGCTGCTAAAGCCAGTACCATTAAAGTGGAACTGGAATGTTAATGGTGCAAGTATTTATTTCTGATGTTTATGGCTTAATGTACCTTTAATTAAATCATTTGGAAGAACTGCTTTGCTTTTCTTGAAAAGGTGAAAAAATGTTGGTAATAATCCATTGTTAATTTAGGAACATCATTTTTGTAACCTTCAATGCAATTAGGAAAGGTTGCTTGGATATTTTGAAGCAAAATGAAATGTTGGAGCTTTGTAATGCATTCTGTAATCTTTTCACACGTGTTCCTCTTAGCATGCTGCAAAAACAGCAAGGTGATAACAGTAAGATAATTTTTTCTTTGTGTAATTTTCTCAGTGCTTTTCCCATAGCAAGTACTGCTGAGCATGTGAAAGATATTCCCACCAAATATTCCCTTTTACCTACAAATAAAGATGGAAGAACAAGTGTGTGATTGAGACTGTTGAAGTAGATGGGAAAATTACCCTGATTAATCAGGGACCAGTGTGAACTTAAAATGAACTCTTAAGTGACTGAAAGTTCAGTTCTGGCAGTACTGAAAGCATGGCTGGCTGGTTGAGACACCTGAGCCTCCCACTGGCACCCATTCACTTGCCTCTAAGCTGAAGTCATGGCTCAGGTGATGGTGGTAGAAGGGTAATGAGCTTGGGTAGGGTCCGTTCCAGAGGATGTACATCCCACTCGTTTGCTATCTGTGTGGGGACAGTGGGGAAGGGAAATCAGAATTAAAAAGTGAGGAATCTAAACCTTCTAATTTTTTTTTCCAAGGGGAAGGAGAGATGTAGTGCTTAATGGATGATGGTAGAATTCTTATGAGGTCTAAAAGAAGAGCCTATTTGTTTTTATTAAAGAATATAAATGGGGAAGTTTGCCTACTGCTCTGATACCCACAGAAAAAAAAAAGATAAATTTACTGTGAATATTGCTGATGCAAAAGGAGCTTCTGTTCTCATTAAAATTCTCTCCATGCTAGCATATAGCTCAATTTGCTTCTACTCAGTCTTATTTCAATACCTGGCAAGATGCATCAAGAGAAAAAGAATCTTCCTGAACTTCAATCACTGGCCTATGGCAATGGGTGGTGGTAATGTCTCCCCTGGGTCTATTTGTAGACAGCATTCAGGTCTGCCAGGGTGTACCCAGTATTGCTTTGCTTAGGACAGAAGAGTTTGTGCCAGTAAAATGCCTTTAAAACAGAATAATTGGTGTCCAATGAGACAATATTTGTAAGATACTTCTCTTTTTTCCAGACCAGTATGGTTGTGTTGACTCCAGCTGGATATGGAGTGCCCACCAAAACTTCTTTATAACTCCACCCCTCAGCTGGACAGGGGAGAGGGGAATATAATGAAAGTCTTTTGGGTCAAGAAAAGGGCAGGGTGTTTTGCTGGGTGTGAAACAGTAATATCAATGGCACATCTCCTTTCCAAGTATATTTTTGGTCAGGAACATCAAGTGTTCTTAAAAGTCATTAACTGGTCATGGGCTGGGAAATTTTTATTTTTGGGAATCTATATTTTTCCATGCCAAAATAAAGGATAATAAATGCATGCTTTGTACTGATAGATTATCTTAGTGAAACACAGCTATAAAGAAAAATTTTCAGCTGCCCTCTAATAAAAGTGCATACCAGTCTGCTGGTGCATAAGGTGCATAAGGTCTGCTGAGTTTGCACTTCAGGGCAAAGATAATTTAGAACCCTTAAGGAAGTCAAATTACAATCCTGAGATTGCAACAACAGTCTTGAAAGTATAGGCACAGGACCATGAGGGGCCCTAAGACCACAAGCACAAATGAATACTTAATGATCAGTCTGGATGCAGTCTGCAGAGAAAATTGTTTTAGGGTATAAAAAGAAATGTCATTTGGCTTACCTGGGCTGACTGAAGAGGCTGTAGTGGAACCGAGGTGTGTACCCTGAACAGTGCTGAAAACTGGAGTCTCCTGCTAGAAAATCTGTGTTTTGTGAAAAGTGGTAAGGAAAATCAGCAAACGTCTGTTAATTCTTTTGCCAAGTACTGTATGCAGGGTTCAGATAGCTTAATCACAAATAGAATTGTGCATATGCCTGTGAAAATTGACTATAACTTATTATACAGGTGTCTTTGAATTGTTTTTGCAAGTCTGCAAGACAAAGCTCTGACTTAACTGTTTCTATACTTCAGAAAAGGATATGTAGAATTTATCTGTGTGATAACCTCTGCTGTACTGAGGCACACACAAGTATCACCACTAAAAAAAATTCTACCCAGGTATTTGGTCAAGGTATGGTTGATTATGTTCTGGTCAGTTTGTTTGGGTTTATGCCTTTGAAAACTGGATATTAAACATGAATGCAACAGGACTTTGGGAAGGGCTTCAAAATTTCAGTCTGTATTCACTGTCATAGACGTATTTTTTCTCTCTGCATTTGGAAATAATGCCCTCTTAATGCAGCCACTGTAGAAAATCCTGCTATCTGTTCAGTTGATCACGCATTATGATTTGGTTTATCCTTTCAAGTGGGTTAGAATAAATGAGATTTTCCACAGCTGAATTCTTAAATTGCCTTAAGCTGAACTTGGCTATTGATGATGCAGTGAGAATGGTGAAAGTTGCATGACACCATTCATCAGTATACTAGGAAAGTAACACCTTTAAGGATGGGAAGGAATGAGGTAAACCTTATCAGTTTAAAAAAAAATATAAAAAAGGCAACAAAACTCAAACAGTTACATTATTTACTCCAGTGTTACAAAAATGTGGAAAATACCAAAAATAGCTGTTCATTTTCTGTGTGGAAGAAAAGCGAAGCTGCAAGAATTGGAAACAATGTATTTGATTTCCCACTAAAAGTGCAGAAAACAGGTGATTAACAAAAACAGAAGAAAACAGACTGTGTGAGGTTGATATTGGCCAGCTGCCAGACCATCAAGGTGCCACTGTTTCATTCTGGCACAGAAGAAATGTTGGGAGAGATACTGGGAGGCACACGGGGAAAAAAAATAAAAATAAAAAAATAAAAATAAAAAAAAAAAGAGAGAAAGAAAAAAAAAACCTGTAGTAATAATTTATCCATACATCTAGAAAGGATGGCTAAAATGTTCTTACTGTTATTTTCATGGTGTGGTTCCCACACTAGCCTGCTGGACCACCTGCCTTGCCTTGCTGCTCTTATGATTTTTAAAATATTGGCTTTGGATGCAAGATACCAAGTTCAGTTTTAGCAAAGATTCAGTAAGACATCATATCAAAAAAACAAAAGACTTCTGTGTTTCAAATGATCTGCTGGGAACTCAGCAGGTTTGAAGCCATGGAGGTGGCAGGTGTCATCATGGAGCCATGGACAAGCTGGGCCTCACACAGCCTGCAGCTCTGCTTGCTCCTGCCAGGCTCCTGGAGATAAAGCAGAAAGAGAATGAGGAGAAATGCTACTCAAATAAGTATTTGTCTAAGTTCTGATATAATTTGGGGTGGGCCATTAGCTATAAAGCTTATGTTGAAGAACTCTGGCCTGCAATTCATTAATCTCTACTGCTTTAATCCACAGCTATTTATGAGCTTGCTGCAGCTCTGATGCCATGGGCAAAGTGGACTCTAGGTAAAGTAAAGCAGCACAAATAAGGATCACTGTCATGTGCACGAACATTACAGAAAAAGAGGTGAAGTTGAAGAGTGTTCCTAGTAAACACAGAGGTCTTAGGTTGTGGAATAACAGATCCTTACAGTTTCTTTAGAAATGTTATACATGTAGCAATAATAGCTGGCATAAATTTCTTTTATTGACCTCTTTGGTGTGCAGGCAGGCTGACATTACACCCAAGATTTAGGCATTATATGGTACAGATCTAGGAATTATAGAAAAGCCAAGTATTAATATTAGAGTTTGATTTAGGTTTGGAGATCTCCCTGCCTGAAGTTTCACAGGCTGAAATCTCTAGAGTTAGATCAGAGAACAGCAGTGAATCTTAAAATATCAAAGGCAGATTAGCCTAAATACTCTTAATAGTTGGGTCTAGATTCTTTTGTTATTTTGGGAAGTGGTCTGTATCATGATTTCATCAAGATCAGAAATTATAAATACATTTCTCCCATTGGCATTAGAGAGTGGTGTAGAACTGAAACTTCAAGTCATGTTAAAAAACAATCAGCAAAAGATCACTATCAAGCTCCATTTTTATTTCTATGTAGTGGTCTGAGGATTTTCTGTCTTTTTTCTTTCCCTTCTTCCTTCTCCAATTAACTTTTGGTGTTTACTTGGAAATTTGAGAAACCAAAATATTTTGTCATTAATTCCTCTTTTGAAAACTTCTCATCTATATCAGGTTCTAATACTTGTGTTTCACTTTCAGTCTAACATACAGAAAGGGATGTGTAATCTATCAAACTATGCATGTGCTTAATACCTACATTTTTGTTAGTGAAGGCCATTAACTTTTTTTCCTGAATTTTTTCTTTTTTTTTCCTGAACTCCTTCTCTTTGATGAACAGCCTTTGCTCCTTAAGAGCTTTTGTGCCTTTCATCTCTAAACCAGGTGAAGTGCTGCATTGCTGCATTTCTGAACAGATTTTCTTTGAGAGCATTTCTCTTCACAAAAAAATGAATAGTTCTTGCAGAATGATATGGGGCTAGTCACAATTTGAGGAGAGTGAGAAAGAAAGCAGTCTCCTGAATGAATGCTTTCCTACTGTATGTGGCTAATTAAAATCCATATTGCTTCCTGCTTTGCAAAAAGCAATTGAGATATGGATTATTGGTGGCTTGTGGATAAAGTCTGAAGAAAGCCACATGGTAAAGCAGTGAACAATTTGCATCTAGATATTGAATGGTAATGTCTCAGTGATGTATATTTGAACTAACTGAATGACCAAAACACTGTAAAGAAAAACTGAGCAAATTCTTATGTCACACACCCATGGCTAGCAGTGAAACATCCAAAGAGCATTTTTAAAGGTTTCAGTATGAACAACATCTTCAGAAGGATCTGAATACATATGGCAATTTGAATGCCTACACAAGGAATTGGATGCTAGATGTTGAGTGGTGCCCCACACTTTGAAACAAATCTGTTTCTCTGAGCTATGCTCCAAGAATTACTATCTGTTGTAATGCTATTGGAATAACTGTATCTAAACAAATGAATTGAGACTTACAGTAGATTTTTTTTTTTTCTGATTGAAAAACCTGGAATTATTTGAGCACTTCTGGTTTATAAGAAGGTATTCAGAGTTTGCAGTTTTTCAGTGAGTCTTGAACTGGCTAGGCTGACATGGAGAAGGGAAAAGACAAGCTAGTTCAAAGCTGATCATTCTTGCCTGTAAGTGTGTTCTTGGTATTGTTGCCACCACTTTCAGAGGAGCCAGACTGGGAGGGTAGGAAGAGCCTGATCTCAGGTAAGGCAAGGAGAGTTTTCCAAATACTGGCCATGTGTTTATAGGGAACTTTCACTGTAAGATGTTTCAGAAGAGCTGCCTCAGTTCAATATACTGGTACTTCAAAAAAAAAAAAGGGTTCTGTCAAGAAATTTTTGGTTGTGTAAACATAGCAAGGCATTGCACAGAAAACACCATTCTACAGTAGGGTAAGAGCTCATGTACCCCTAGGGGCTGATTGTTGTTGCAGGCAGATGATGCTTTCATATCCATTGAAACTGCAATTTTAAATTCAGATGGTCTCTGTTGTGCTCTGATAATTTTATGAAGGGCCTTGCTTTCCAGCTCCATGCTGGCATACTAATTTGATAGTTATTTCTTTTCTAATTTCTTAGTCTCAGACCTAATCTTCACACTCCTTCTAATTGTTTTTTATTATTACATTTACTGTTTTAAGCTCTGGTTTCTCTCTGTACCTTAAGCAGCTTGCTGCCAGTGCAGCATCTTTGCTACACTACTGTGCACACAGTGTTCACTGCCTGTATTTGCATAATGAGCTAATCTTTGTTGGCTGATTACTTTGTGGAAAGAATTGAACTTTTAACTGATAATAATTGCAATCTATCAAACTGCACAGTCACCTCACAAATGATCAAGGTATGTTTGCTCAAAGTTCTGCTGAAATTTATGAGCTCTCACTCTATTGACACCCAGCTAGAAACTTCGCTGAACATTCAGCTCTGTCAGAACAGAAACCGGGATCTTATTAGGTCATTTGCTCTGGAGTTAATAAAAGTAAGATATTTCTAAAAGAAATCCCAATACTGTTCTTTGTATAAATAATGATGTATCTTAATATAATTTAATTTGAGGCCAACAGAGAAAAGCACGTACTTTTCCAAGCTATAGTTTTAAACTATAAAGTGTATAGAGTGCTTTGCCTTGTGCACTGAGCTTATGATGCTAGAATTTTCTTTACAAGCAGAACACACAAAGCTTTAATTTCTTCAGACAGATTAAGTATGTCTAAAGCTACGTATTAAGTTACCCATCACATCTAGCCTAAATTGCTTAATTTACCTTTTTTGTGAAAAAGATTTAGTGTTAGCATTGCTTTATCTATTCACAGATGAAACTTTTGAGGTAGAATTTGAAAATTATATAATCTTAGTGAAATTGTCATCAGGATTAAATAGAACAAAAATGTGTCAACATTGGCCTTTACTACATGGCAGAGTTGAATGTTTTGCTACAGTCATAAAGAGCAGTTAAGTCCCTTGGTTTTTGTGAGCAGCACATCCTTTTTGTGAATGACTTTTTCATAAACACAGTCCATGAGATTGATACTGTATTTCAAGGAATTCTTCATACATTCTGTCCATGTCCTGAATTTTTTTGAAAGTGAAATGGAAAGTGCTGGTACAAATACTAAGGAAAAGGCTCTTTCCTGAAGATCTTGCATAAGCTAAGGTGGAAAGGGACAAAACATTCTTCTCCATGTTCTACAGCTGTGGATCTGCAGCATGGAGAACTTGTTTTGCATGCCACTGCCCTTGAGGAGGGATGTGGAATGAAGAACTGAGCACAACCCTTTCCTCACAAAAGACATTTGAAGATGTATATGTGGAGTTCTCCATACTGCTCATACTTTTAAGTAACAGAGTATGTAATTTATGACAAACTTCCAGACAGATTTCTGTTAGGACCTGTGACAACTTTTAAAGAGTAGCAAGTTGGACAAATCCTGGTGTGAAGAGGCTGCGGTTAGTGTCAGAGAGGCTGGAGAAAAGCTAAACTTGGCTCATCCAAAGCCACATTATGAGAGTCCAAAATCAGAGTTGACTGTATTGTCATCAACCTGGAATTTGCAAGTAATGGTACTTGAGCCTTTAGAATTTGTACCCCTAAGTACCCCTAAGATGAGTTTGTTATCTTCTACTATTGCAATTGTGTAACTTTGCTGTTGTTTTTTAAAAGGTACAGGTAACATGGGTATACCAGGACCTTAGAGATAGACACTGGCAGCTGTGGTATATAGTGGAGGAAAAGGACAGTTCAATAAGCAAGCTGAAATAAAAGCTGTATGCCAAAGAAAATCTGCTGAGAGTCTCAGCAGGGTTTATCCCAAAGGAAAACTTGTTTTGTTATAGGTGCTGAGCTTGTTTTCTTAGTGTCAGCAGGGTGACTTTATGATGCTAAATTGTATCCCCATTCATCTATCCAGACATAAGTTTTGCGCCTTTAAAACTAGATCTGAGAGTGAAGTGGGGGTTGGGGAGAAGGAGAAACAATGGAATGTCTGAGGTGTCTGTATTCAAAAACATAAAAATAAGAGCTTTGGCTCTCTCTCTGTATGTGTTCTCTACAGCACAGACAGGGACAGAGCTCACCTTTACTTTTAGTTTTTTTTTTTTCCCTAGCTGAGGCAGAGAAGTTCCCCAGACTGTGGCTTTTCTTTTCCTGGAACTGCTCAGCCTGCTCTGGACCGAAAGCCCAGACAAACCCCAGAGCTCACAGCTGTGGCCCAGCGGGGCCGGGACGCGGCACTTTCCAGCGCAGGAGGGACTCACACCAGCCTGAGCGAGCCGAGCTACACCCCACGAGAAGGACTCTCTCTCTGCATTTGCCATCTCTTCAGAACAGTAAGAGGTTCCATTGGTTAACAGTATTCATTTTCTCATGTTTGTGAATACTTTGCTTGTTAAATAAACAGATTTTTTCCACTTTTCCCAAATGAGATTGTTTTCTCTTGTAGTGGTGAGGGGGGGAGGGCTGCTTGTATTTGCTTTATAGAGGGATCCCGTCGGAGGTTTCCTCCCTAAACTAGCCCTAAACCAGGACACTTAGAACCACAGATAACATTTGTATTTTTTCAAGTTTTTTTTATCCTCTGCAAGGGTTATTTGGAAGACCAATTCTTACATTTATCTCCTCTGCTCTTCAAAGTCAAACTGGTTGCTCACAATCCAGAACATGTTGTACCATAAAGAATGTTAATGTATTCTTTTAAATCTCTGAAACTTCTCCAGTGGCTGAAAATTACAGTAGAAATAAGTTCATGTTGGGGGAAACAAACTATACTTACTTTGGGATTTTGACACTTTCATCTTCTCTACTGTAACAAATGACAGTTTAAGCGCTTGTGACACAAGTGGAGGAGACATTTTTCCATGTGCACACTATTAGTCATGTTATAGGTTTTCCTTGTAATCCTGATGGGGCTCCCATACCCCAATAGAACATCTAGAAAAAAACCCTCACAAAATAAGATTGTGTCCTGCTGTTTTAATTATACAAACCAGCTAGTGGAAGGATCTGGTAAGAGTCAGAGTGGTGCAAGCAGTGAGAGTATTTATTGCAGAGGCAGGGATTACAAAAGCAGCTTGTTGTTTTAGCTGCCCAAAACAGCATGTTCCAGGAGTTCTTTATTACTGTTTTTCTGTAATGAGTGTTACATTTTAAATAATTCCTTGAAATTTTGGGGGGCAGTGCTGATGGGGAGGTGGGCTACTTTTTCATAAGAGACATTTAGAAGGATTTGCCACTCTGAAAAGAATCACTGTGCTTTTGGAAAACATTTGATGAAATCCATTGTCAAAATTCTGTTGAGGCAAACTGTCTCATTATTATTCAGCAGAGGATGAGCTAGCTGATTCAGGGTGGAAAATATCCCTGTTTTCCTCAACATAGCATGTTAGTATTGCATGATATTGTCCATAGCTGTGTGAAACAGCTGGCACTAAGAATAGCCAGAGTGGTAGCTGCAGCAGTGTTGCAGGCTAAAAACAGAACAATAGCTGTTAAACACTGATATTCTCACACTCCTTCAGTTCAGGATGTTTTGGAAGTTTCAAGCCTACTGCATATTGAAGGTCAAGGCAATTGTTCAGGATATAAAATTAGTTTCTCTAAGGGAGAAAGTTGCATGTCTCCAAGTAACTTGGCTGAAAATTCATCAAATTTAATTTTCATGGGAGTCTGAAAGGTTTGGGACATCTAGAGACCATGGTTTCCTGTCACTTCCAGATTCTGTACAAAATTAATTTCCTACAAATATCTGAATGACTCCAAAGTGATTTAGACAGATGGTCTAACTGGCTTCATGGGCCTATAATTTCCCTCAGAAGGAATTCCTTGCCAAAATTGTATTTGTTCCAAACTTTGGTTTCTATTTTCTAACAGGAGGCTTTTGTCTGTTGATTTAGAGCTAGAGGAAAAAGTGCATTATAATCAAACACCATGCTGAATCTACATGGGGAATAAGTTATTTTGGAGAAGAAATCTTTACCTAGAAAATCCATGACAGAATTGTGACAGTACATTGCTCACAACAGTGGGTTTTACAAATCAGGAAAAGGTTGATCTGAAAAAAACACTTGTAATTTGCCTTGTAAGTGAAAATTGCGTGGCAGTAGATAGTCTGGATAACTCGATAAAAATTTACCATATCTAAACTATCAAAAACTTTGAGGGAATTATTGTGCTTGTGAATATCTGTATTAAAACTAAACCAGCATTTTAAAAATGGAGTCAAATTTTAAAGGAGTTAATTCCCACAACATGGGTGCATCTGATTCCATGACAGGCTTTGAGTTATAGCAGAGAGCAGATAAAGTCTTCTGAGAGAGTAAACACTAATTTCTTTTAAGTGGTTAATTTCCCTTGGAGTTTTTTATTCCTGTGGTGTTTGTTTCCTTAAAAACCTACTCCAAAAAAGCCTGCTTTCCTCATTCATCATTTTAAGTGAATTTCATGTATTCTCCATGTCTTGTTCTATTTCTGAACAGGAAACTGACCTTATGAAATATTAGTCAGGTGTCAGTTCCTGATTTAGCACCATCTAAACTAATTTTTCAAACCATGTTGAAACCTCCCTATGCACCACTGCTCTGTATATTACGCTTTAAGGCCTTTTGTTTTCTGTAAGGAAACAGAATCAAACAACATTATGCTCTGGAGCTGTGGGGATTTTGTAATTTACTGGTGTTTTGATATCAGAGGAACAGGGAAGATGTTTTTTCCCTGATACACTGCTGAGTATACAAAACTTTTTGAATCTGTTCTTGCTAGGTTAATAAAACTGGTACCTCAATCACAATCTGAAATGTAAAGAATTGCTCTCCTTTAGCCTAGATTTTGAGTAAAAATGAACTCTAAAAGGACAGGATCCGTGTATATGGAAATGTCATTTTAAATCACTCAAAACTACCTTGAGTAATCTAGCTTGAAAGAGTCATATTTCTGTCTACTTATGTTAATAAACAAAATGCTAGAAGTGTCATAAATATAGTCCACAGATTTGCAGAAACAGTAAAAAACACTGCAGGTCTTCAAATTACTTCCTCATGGGAAAAATAATGATAGTTACTTCTCCTGGTACAAATACACTGTTACATCTCAAACAACTTTTTAATTTTTGTCTGCTCAACTAGGTAAAATTTTATCTTCAGATCTAGCCCAATGTGATATATAGGTAGATAGTATAATTTGAAAGGCAAAATTTATGATATTACCATCTACTCTTAAATCTATGGACAATTGCTATGGATTAGCTAAAAAGTACTTTAAGACAACACAAAATGGTTTGGAAAATCTGAAACTTTTTATCTGTTGTCCTAGTGATTGATCTGGACATATTAAATGTTTTTCATGCAACTATTTACTATTGATTTTTTTTTTTTTTACTACCACATATAATATGTTTTGTTTTAAAGTTTCTAGTTTCTTTCACTGCCACTATTTCTCTTGTTGCATGAACACTATATATAGTAATGGAGAAACTGTTTCCACCTGCAGAACTGTCATAAAAAAAAAAAAAAAGGAAGCATTATTGTATTTTTTTTTTTTTAGAAAGACACTCATAGTTTCCATAAATAAAATAATTTGGCAAGAGGCAAGTGGGCAGACATGAAGAGGTAAAAAGTATTTTTGGATATTAACAGTTTTTATCCCAAAAGGCTGACTCATGCTGCAGAGACTAGAGGTGGTAGTTTGGAAACTGTGTATCTTTAAGAGATAACACAGATGTTTCTATCCAGCATGACATCCCAGCTGATGGTCAGGGAGATATGACAGACAGGCAGAGGCAGCAGTGCTCAGCTACCTCCAGTAGGAGCCTGGGTCACGACTGCTGACAACATATTTGGGAGGGTCTTGTCTTCCTAACAACCAGCTTCTCAGTTTTCTCAAGTTGGGGATTTATTTACTGTCTTGTTTTTGGGGTTTTGCACCATTATGTTTATTTTAAATCAAGTTTAGTTACACATTTTAGGTACAAGCAAGAAAATACTTCTTATCCTTTAGTGCTTGGGCTGTCACTGGGGATTGGGAACAATGAGACAGCAGAAAATAACAGAGAGAAAAAGCCTGACAGAGGTAAATACAGTCATGATGGAAAGCAAGGAGGAAGCAGCTGGAAGAGGAAACCAGAAAAATACAAACAGATTTTGAGATAGAAACTGTCTACATCTCAGAATAGCTCCTTGACAGAAAATAGGGAGCTGACTGGAGAAACATATATAAACCAGCAAAGCTGGATAAGGGAGTCTTGAGACTGGAGGTAATATAGCATGGGAGCATGTCTTCAGGTATCTGTTGCTAAAACAGTCATTTGTTTTCAGATCATTGTTGATCTAAAGAAGATGCCATTGGTTTCCCCACCACTTCAAGCTTTATTTCAGTCTACTTGTAATAGGCATCCTGTTTCTGTCATAGAGCACAATAGAATTTTAAATTATTATCAGGTATTAAGATTTAGCATTTACATAAAATTTTCATGCACTGTTTTATGGATGTTCTCTAATTAATAATCTCAGCATATACAGACTGTATAAAAATGTAGCTGTTTTGCAGATGGGAAAATTGCAGTTGATTGAATTGCTGAAAGCAATGCAAAAATTGCTTTTATCAGTAGCACTGCTTGGTACTGAGGCTTTGCTTTCTACTATTTGTATTTGACTTTTCTTTCTGGTTATTGTGTACTGGATCTCTTTGGATTAATTTGATGCAATAGTGATGAAAGTTATTAATATTAAGGGTCAGCTTTGCAGCACCTCTCTCTTCTTTGTTGGGGGACAAGGAATAAAAGATGAGAACTAGAGTCATGACTAGAGTCCCTGGGTTACTCATGTGGCTATCACAAGGGCCTATATTCCTGAAAAATTTCTACTGCTGCTAAAGGAACTGATGACTTACTTCATAATGGATATTTAATCAACCATGGTCTGTCCAGAAACATGTATATATTAGAGTGTTATTCACCACCAGGATGTTTGTTATTTGTTGTTTCTTGGTTTGAGATATATAGCAAAATAGGGTTATTTAAGAAAAGAGAAACTGCTATTAAGGTTAAAAGAATGGGTATCATGAGAGTCATAACATTCACTGGCCTCAGTATCAGGCAAACACTTGGTTCTATCAGTTCTCATCATAATTCCCTCCTCATACTTGCCAGCCTCTTTTATTCATGTAGGTGAGCTAACACAGTTCACGAAAGTGCAAAAATATTTAAAACATATCTTTGCTAGACAGGAAAAAAGCTAAACTTGTGAACTCATGAAATGCAGAGTCAGGGAAGTAGAAGTTAGTGGCAAAACCTTTGTCAGTGTTCACTCTTAGGTTGCATATCACTTCAGAAATTTCACTGCAGGTTCTAATGTGTTTTCTAATTTGAATTTGAGTATGTGCTCAATTCATGTATATATCCATTTTATCTAGAAAAGTTGTTTTTCAGGAACTTTGCCGTAATGTTTAGTTTGTCTCCCAGGAATGTGGTAACAATATTGGATAAAGCTAAATTCAACATTTGTGGTTTCCATTGGACTTCCAAAACACCTACTTTATCATTAATTTCTAATCAAAATATCTTGAGATTCTGGACATTCTGTAAAGAAAAAGGTTACTACATGTGTTGAGAAAACATAGTATTTTCTTTTTTACCCAAATAATAATTTTTAAAGATTCTAATTTCATTCAGAACAAAGGCTAATAATACTTTATTACATAAAATTATTTTTTTTTTAAAGACAGGAATAACAAGTCTTTTTTCATTGCATATATTTGAACATCCCATTTTCTCAACATTATGCACAAAGTTGGAACAGATAATTTCATTTTCATTTGTTGACTTTTCATGCATATGAATACACAATAGCAATTATGCCTAGATATAAAAAATAAATCCTTTTGTCAGACCTGAGCAAAATATGAAGGCTTTAGGATGGTGCTACAAGGAGATGACAAAGAGACAATGAGTTGAGAACAGGTTCAAGGCTTTATAAGGAAGACACTTCAGCATTCTACAGGCGGCTTCTGAAGCTGCCTTCTGCTAAAGGAAAATGAGGCTGTGCACATATTCTGTCAGGGAAAATCTGGCTATCAAAAGTAGTTATGTCTTATTGAAAAACTATATTATGAAAACCCCTCTTATTTATTTTACAGTATGTACATTTCAACAGTCTGGCAGATTTTAGGAGACTGATGTATCAATCAATCAATCAATCAGCATCCTTTTAAAGGATTTAATCAAAACTGTAAAATAAAGTGCTTGTTTGCTTCATCTATGTATTCTGTGCTCTTATGGTCTTCATGTCTTTCAGCAGCATTGGTCTGTAGAGCTCCTCCAAGCTTTCCATGTAGTCTAAATAATTACTCACTCGAAATCCATGCAGTGCTTCCTCCTGCACAAATACACATAGAAAGCATTTATTAGCTAGGGGGAAAAAAAAAAAAAGTACAACTCAAATTTAATCAATTCCAAGCTTCTAAAGATAGCTCATTTTGTTCTGATTGTTAGAGCCTGGCTGTTTAAAATGGATTTTATTATGTTTTATTTAGGAATACAGATTTGGCATTATTTGCTTCCAGGCAGTTTTTTTCTAAACACACTTGCATGGGGACACTGTTTACCTCATTTTTGGAAAATATTTCATTGAAGATTTTTAAGCAAAACAAAGTAAGCTTTAAGAGAAAGTCAGGTATTAAAATACTCTTTTGAAAGAAGATTTCTACATCAGCACATGGCATAAGTTTATGTGTGGCTTTTATATCCAGCTAGATTCTAAAGAAAAACAACAGATGTGTATTTTTAAAATCATTGATAAAAGAAGATCTTTCTGAAGTGCTTAAATAAAAATAGAATAAACTGTTCTGTACCACTGCAAGTGAATAATTCTTACTAAATCCAAAACACAGTAGAATAAAGTGTCCTCAGGAAACAAACAGGTAATGTTCCTCCTCATGGCTACTGTATTGGAAGGATAAGGAAGATGCACCACAGAACACAGGATCCTAAAGAATGGTTAGGTGAAAAGCGTTAATTTGTTGCTGCTGCATACTCATCATCTACTAATCAGTATTACCGCTGCTGGCAGTGTGTGCTGCAAAAAACTCTCTGGAGCCAGTCTCTGTGGACATAAGCTGTACCTCTGGAGTATTAACTGTGAATCTCTGCTAAACAGAATTCTCTTGAGAGCATCTGCTCAGGCTTGGAAAACTGCACTTTGACATCTGAACAGGAATTCAAAATAGTTTCTATATTTCTTCTCCTCTACACAGAAGCAAGTGAAAGTAAGATTTTACCTTCCAAGTTGCTCCTCATACACTGTGAGAAGGCTGACTACAGTGGAATATAAAATTTTATATATATATATATATATACATATACACACACATAAATCTGGAACTAAATGGCATGTAGAGAGAGGACAAGGGGGAATGGTCTCAAACACAAAGAAGGTAGGTTTAGATTAGGTATGAAGAAGAGCTTTACTGTGAGGATGGCGAGGCACTGAAGAGAAGTTGTGGAACACTAGAAGTGTTCAAGGCCAGGTTCAATGGTGTAGTGGAAGATGTATTGGAACTAGATGATGTTTAAGGTTCCTTCTAATCCAAACTATTCTACAGTTCCAGTTTTTTGGGGTTTTTTTTAGTTTCAATTAATTAAGACTTACAGGAGGATGAGTTAAGTATGCTCATTTTTTTTCTGCAGTGGTCACTCAATAAATTGCAAATATTCCAGTACTGCATTAATTTACATTCTTTTCTCATTAATTTAACAATACTGTGCCAAAACTTCAGTCTGTTTATACTGCATGTTGCAATATGAATTCTCTCTTCTATGTTTTACATATTCTATCCAATAATGCCATCAAGATATACAAGATTTTTAAGACATGTCCAAAATCAGGGAAAACAGAACAATACATTTAATTAGACTGTGGATACATTCATTAGACTGTGTACCAAACATTTTCAAGGAATCTGATTGGGCTGAGATATTTTTTCATATTTAAGAATATGTAAGTTGGATGCAAACCAGTTAGAAAACTATTGTCCTTAGGGCAGACTATGATGCAGATATCTAATTCTCAAAAAATTTTTGACAGGTGAAAAAAGACCAGAGAAAAAGACAAAAATATCCCTGTGAAGAAGAGTAGGATACTGTATCTATTTATGACTACAGCTATAGTTATGCATTACCCTTCAAAAAACCCCAGACCCAAACATAATTTATAACTGGGAAATAATATGAAATTGTGAGGCTGGTAATATAGTAATTGGTATTTCTTCAAACTATCAGCTTGCTCAGCTTTGTGCCACATCTCTACAAGCTTCAGCAAGAGACCACAGTGCAAACCCATCTTTCTGGAGAGCATATTGTTCAATGAGATTGAGCCCATATACAGAGAACTGAATCAAATGCTCTCATGACTTAGTGTGCCTATTTTCTTTGCTCATGAAGGAAATCTCTCATTCCAAAGTGCAAGAAAGCTATTTTCTAGAAAATACTATACATAATTTCCTTCCAGGGAACAAATTAAATTAAAGTATTATTTCACTCATTTAAAATGACTGAGTGAAATTCAGTAAGAGTTTCAGATTAAGTAATGTATATATCCTCAGTAATCAGAGATTTGCTTCTCCTCAGCAGTTGAAAAATTAAGAAACTCTTACTTTCAGAAAAACCTGAAGATCTCGGGCCTCTGTGTGCTTCAGGATGTCTTGCTGTAGGTGTCTGAACACAGAAATACACATATATATTTGATAATCAGGACCAAGGAAAATACATATGGCAATGTAGTGACAGATCTCACTCCAGTCCATGTAATTCCAGAAACACTGAGTTATCCATTGCAGACAGATCTAGATGAGAATGAAATTGTATATAATTAAATCGTTCTATACATTCAGTCATAATGATCAGCTTTATCTCTTTTCTATATTAGAGAACCTTTTCCCTATGACATTACCACAGTTGTGAAAATAAAAGGGATAAAGTACAAAAGAAGCCAAGATTCACCATTTTTTAATGCAGAGCCTCTGAACAGACTCCTAGTGAGTTTGACTAGATATAACATTGACATAACACCCTATATCCATGCATCTCACTTGTACGAGTATATTCTGGAACTTCCTGAGGTTGAAACTCAAATACCAATGAAAGCAAAAGCGATTTTTTCTCAAGATTTTGTTTTAAATGTGGCCTAAAGGGTAATGACAGTGATGAAGGCATGTTCAATGTGGGTTTTCCTTTCAATTAAAGTACTTCTCTGCATTATAAATGAATGTTAGGCCCTCCTCTACGACACATTTTCTTTTAATGAAGTGAGTACGAACACCGTGACTCCTTTGCCCTGTTCTAAATTACAACATATTAAGAGGTATAATGCACATTTCATTTGGTTCTAGGCCACAAATCTTCTTCTAATCATTCCTTAAAGTGTTTAAAAATACGCAGCAGAATTACCACAATTCTAATTAGATGACAACAAATATAGTATGGGAGTGAATCTGTTTTGGGGTATTTATTGAGGCACACAATCACTTAAATACATTAAAACTGTTTCCACAGTTCAAACTTTGTTTTAAATGCTGCAGAAGAACTGCAAAATCACACAGAAGATACAGGGGCACCCACAAGTGGCATTTCAGTAACTAATTAAATAAATGAAAAAAATCCTTGCTAGCAGTTTAGAACAGTATCTAGACTATTACTAAGTTTACACAATTAAAAAACAGTGTAACTTGCAAAAGAATAGCTGGTGGAGTGCTTGTCCCCATATGTTTTCCTCAACCCAAAACAGGAACCTTATTACAAGCACCTTATTCCTATGCTGAGATAAATTCCTTCAACTGCTGCTCTTCTCTCCTCAAAAACCAAACCCCAAGCTGACTACTTTAAGCAATGTTTGTACCACACTGGCATCTACCAGTCTCTTCTGCTGGAAATCTCACAGCAAAAAGGAATTTTGAAGGCATAAGATGAAAAGTAGTTTTCTTGCCTGGCACAGCGAGATGTCCTTTGCACAGACAATGTAACTCACTGCATGGAGCTCTTTACCCTTCATCATGAATGCAATCTTTACAAACATGCTTCATCCATTGCTTTCCATACTACCAAACAATTGTTTGTAAGCGAAATGAAAGTTGGTGTTATAGATAATTATTCTTCTGTTGTAACACCTCTTTATTATGAAAGAATAGTGTGTTACCTGTTTGTAATAGTTATGGTAGCTCATATAAAATTATTTTTTCTCTAATATCACAGGAACTGCTTCCTAGTATGTAACTACTAAAAATTACTCATTTCTCTCCCATGGGAAATTGAGATAATTATTTCAGGAAATGAGATATTCTGTTTAAATGCTAAATATGAGGATTTAGTATATATTATTTTTAGCAATTTTTCTGCATGAACATGTAATAAAAGGTCATCAGCTCGAGTACACTGGTATTATTCTATGAGTCAGTTACTTTCTATTTTCAGAAGCTCTAAGTCATTACATGTTCTTATCTCTTACCCTGTTTTATAACCACCACACAAGCACCATTTAGGAAAAATGGACAGTAGTTCCTCTGTGTTCTTGATTTTGTAGCTTTAAGTCAATAGATTGATGATACTTTATTACATTTTGATTGGTTACCTGGGATGGAGTGAAACCAGACATGTGGAAGGCTGAACAGACAAGAGGCAACTCAGCTTTCAGCAACATTTCAACGTGGTGGGCACTGCAAAAATAGACTGGGTGGATGCCATATTCCACTGTTGCAACAGGCAGGTGCATCTGGTTAACAACAACAACATCATCATCAACAAAATTGAGGAACAGGATTACAGACTACAGAAATGTGCTGGTTTTTAATATCTTACTGTGAACAATATGTAAAAATATATATTTTTATACGTAAGATAAGTAATTCCAATAATTTTAGAGACAGGAAACAGAATAAACAAAATCAGTTGTACTTCCACCAAGAAAAACATGTAGGTAACTAAAGAAAAGTGTTGATAAATATATCTAGATTGTTACTGTGCATTTGCAGTCTAGTTCCTACAGGCTTTAATTGTCAAAACAGTGATGGAGAAATTGCTGTTATATTTTAAGGAGGAGAACAAAGGGGGTGAAAAAAGACTGATTTCTGTTGGATTTTTTTCCTCCATTTAGTGGTGGAGCAGAACTTCCATGATATTTGAAGTTGTTTTATGAGTGCACATATCTTTGCAGTATGTGTGGATGGTGTGAGTGAAATTCTATTATGTGCAGCAAAAGGAGCAGAGGTTTTATCACTGTGGAAGGCTCTGAATATCAATTCCCAGTTCCAGTTACCCTTGGCACCAGTGGTTTTTCAGCACTTGCACAATGGAACAAATTTCAGCACAAATTTCATTATGCTGGAACAACCTCAGGCCAGACTCATTGCTGAATGGACTGATACCATCCTCTCTTCTGGTGACAAGACAGATCACTTGGTATTACTACAGAAGCCTCCATGCAGAAGTACAGAATCTAGTCTGTGTTTCTTGTACCCCAGAATTCTCTGATAGAGACTATATTCAAGACAACATGAGAATGTACAAAGGGCTTTATTTAAAATAGCTGTGAAGACCCATAATGAAAGATAGAAATGATGCTTCCTATATTACAACCTCAATTCAGAATACTGACAACTTAAAATTGTCAATCATAGAGTATTTTTGCAGTAAAAGTTTTTAAAACGTACTAAATATACTCAAATGTATTATGTAAATTTCAAAACTGTCACTAAAAAAAAAAATCAAAAAATCAGATGGATGGACTTGCTCTCTTACTGAACTAATTAAAATAAAAGGTCATTCAGCAGTATCACAACCTCCACACAGAATTTAAGCCACTAACAAAGTTCGTTTTACTGCCAGCTTTAAAATTAGTAATCATTGTCTTCCTATTAGTCTACCTGCTACTTCTCTCCTTTTAAACAAAAATTTGACCCAATAACAGAACTACATTATCCCATGAATTTTTCAGGGTCATGTATTTAGCTAGGGGGCCTTAAGGAAAATATAATGCATTAGAAAAAAAACAAAAAAAAAACAAAAAAAAACCAAAAACACCCAAACAAAAACAAACAAGGAAACCCAAAAAAACCAAACTAGGGAGATTAATAAAGTCTCATTTGTAAACTTTCAAAGCAGACTTTCAGAAAGAAATAGGTTATAAATTCTTACAGATAAATGCAGTCTTGGTGGCCAGAGAAATGCTGAAACAAGAAGTTGTGAAAATTGCTGAAGAAACGTCAGTGTCTTCTCCCTGTCCCCTGACATTATGAGGAAAATAGAAGATGCAAACCAGTCATAACCTGCATAGTGCTCCTGCAAGCAGCCTGAATGGGAAGGTTAAGGAACTTGGGCAGAGATCTCCTCCTCGCTCTCCTGCATCAACCACAGCTTTCCTCCTTCCCAGGCCCAGACATACAGAGATGGGAGCTGGGTTGTTAGACATAGCCAGGGGGAGCAGAGCTACACAGAAGGCATCATCAAAAAACAGTTGTCTCTCAAACTGAATTAAGAAAAAAAAATTAAGCTGTTTTCCCCATATACTAATTTTTTTCAGTCCATATGTATTCAAGCTAAATCAATAAAAGTAAACAAAAAGCAAGCAAATGCAAAAAAAACTGCACCAAAACAAGTGTGCTTATGAAGTGCAAGAAAGGAGAATAGTTGAGGAATAAAAGAGAAGTTAAAATTATTGAAAAAAAAAAAATGTAAAAGAAAAGCCTTAAAATGAGATTTGGCACATTTTGACTTAATACACCTGATGTATAATTTAATAGTGGTATGCAAATCAAACAGAAAAGAATATAGCAAAGCTTGTGGAAAAGCTGTTATCTGATTTATTTTTTTCACAAGAAGTTCCACAGTAGATCCAAAAGAACCAAAAGTCTAATTGCTCCTGATGATCAGACTACATCTTCTTATCACACTTATTACGCTTATATGGACAGTATCATTAACAGTGTTGGGATTGTGAGAGTACCAGAAATACTCATTAATGTTCAAAGGTACATTGCTGTGGGCTCTTTATCACATTCAAAGATGAGATCCCACTCCAAAACAGTTGATGACAAAAATGAATGAGGTTTGTACTTCTAACAAAGTATGGGAACCAAAATGGTGGATATTTTCTTGAGTTCATTTGGTATGCATTTAACTTAACAAAATTTCAAAGTAAAAGTGTTCTTTTTTTAAAAAAAAAAAAAAATCCATAAATGTTACACTCCTACACCTCTATTAAAAGTACAAATCAGGAGGTCAAATTCCACTGAAATTAGAAGACTATAGAACTTATACCATCAGGAAAGGATACGAAGTGAAGATACCACAGTTCTTCGCTGTTGTTTCAGAAACTCCTCACAATTCATTAACACAAAACACAGCCCATTTTCAGCATCTTCTTTAAGCAAGTTTAAATATTTTCCATATCTATTTCAAAAAGTTAAAAAAAAAACCCTCTTTAAAGATTACATATTTTTTAAATTCCTAAAAAAGAAGAACTCATATTTAATAAACCTTTATTTAAAAGTTAAGCTGTCATAAAATTGCTCATCACTAAAACTATGCTGTAGATATAACTTTCTATGCTCTATCTAGAAAGGATACACAGCAACCATCTGTTGCTCATTGTTACAAATCCTGACTCAAATTCCCTTTAGTTCAGTTTTAAGAGACTGGGCTGGGGAGAAACAAGTACTCTAATACACACAACTCCATTTCTTCATACACAATATTTAGAATTTTATATAATTATTGTATGTGTAATTATTATAATCAGAATTCAAACATTAATGCTAAATATAGCAATCTGTAGAAATACAGACATCTAAGCTTTTCCATCATCGCAACTCTGCAAATTACCAGCCAAATAAATTGTTTAAATGGCATATAACTAAGCTTAGCTAAACAGAACCATTTAGAGAAGTAATGTGAGGGAAAAAAAAGACACATAATTCAGGATAATGCAAATTTATGGTAAATCTTACTAGCACGTTACAATTAGTCTTTACAAAAGTAGAGGATAATAACATACATAAACTGTAAAGATAATTTAATTATGTACTAATACCTTTTTCAATTCCAGTTAGAATTAATTTTCTTAAAGTTTATCTTAGATTTAAACGGTATAAAGCAATGAGTTGATGGATTAAGTATTATTAAAGTCATTCCATGAAAATCAAACAAATCCTAGAAATACTCCAGGGAAATATTTTAATACCATGTACCTGACTGTCATTTCAACACCAAGCTGCTGCACAGATGAAAGATTTTCTTTCTTCACATCTGCATTCATGGCTAAAACAAAAGGAAATAAATTAAATAAAGTATCATAAGAAATATTATTTGAACTGCATGCTAATGTAAAGCTCTTTCTGTGTATAAATACCAATTCTGGAGAACTGTTTCCTATTCAAAATTATTTTGGTAGTGTTTGGAAAGGATTCATAAAGAACCTGCATTCTTCAAAGACTTTTTTTAAAATCAAAATCACCCTCTTTATAAGGAAATCTTCATGGTTAGTTATCAATAGATTTACAGCAAGAGACATCTTTTCCAGCCCCATATCTTAGCAGAATTTTGTCCTTTCCGGCCTAGAAATCAGAGAAGGCAGCCTACTCTGATCCACTTTCTTCCATTCCAGAGGCCTCAAAATTTCCTAGCTGTAATTCCAACTTTTGTTAATAAAGTTCTACTTCGATATGAATCACAGGAAACTCTAAAACTGAATGATTTAAAAATGAATTAAATCCTGTATTTACATGCATTTTTTTCATACAGTAAAATATACTCCATTTTCTTCAGTTGTTTAAATTAATTTACAAAAATTAATAAATAATGATTTAAAGCAATGACTGATGTTGAATTTGCTCAAAATATTAAAGTCTAAATTAAATTTTAAATGGGCATTTTCCCTATAAGGTACATGTTATCATCTAAGATAACTATACCACAGATAAAAATTGAAGTTTAATAATATTATGAGTTAAAAAGCTGAGGGAATAAACCTTTAATATACTTCTTTGAAAGTGCTACTAAAAAAAACAGCAGGAAATGAAACAAATGAAAACCCTTATTAACTGACATTCGTTAAATATGTAAATAATTGACATGGCAGCAGCAGTTATTATATTCATGTAAATGATAAATGTAGACATCTAATTAAGCAGTTCACACAGTAACTTCTTATGTATTTTTCCTATATCCTCAGACAGAGAAATCAAAGTGAAGGATTCCCTGGTTATTCATGGAGGTAAACACCCTATTTTCCTGGCACACAAACAGGGACTAAGGTATTAAAGATGAAATGGTTACAAGCTCAGAGAGGAGAGGACTCAAAGGCAAAAAAAACCTCAAACAAACAACAAAAACCAAACCAAACCAAAAAACCCCACCAAAACAAGAACAAAACAAAAAACACAAACAAACAAACCCACAAAAAACCCCCAAAAATCCCTCAACCAAACAAAACAAAAAACTGCAAAACAAACAAACAAAAAAACACCAAAAGAAAGATTCTGTCTGGTCATATGAGATGTGGTAGGTTAAAATTTTTATGAAGAAAATAATATAGCAAAATTACACTCAAGAATGAAGCAATAAAATTCAGCAGAGGAAGTATGGAAAGAATAAAACTCCACTCTATTTTATAACTTTGACAGTGAGCAATAATTTAAGTGCTATGATTATGAGGAATTAACCTTATACCTTTGACATTATACATAATAAAAATCAACTGCTCTTTGAGTAAAATGATCTTATTTAATAATCTGGTGGGACTGAAACAGTAAACCCACATCAGAGAAGTTTTTTGCAACCCAAAAACAGAAGTTCAAATATCTTTTGCATAGCACACCAGCAGAGCAATCTTTGGAAGAATACATATAAATTCACAGGGCGTTTCAGTTAAAATCCCACAGAAATAACTGAAATATTCATAACTTTTAACAGCTCTTGTTCCAAGTTACCTGTTTACTCAGGCTGCAATTGCCAAACTAAACCAATTCATTTTCAAGTTTGTGTGTGCAAGTAGGAAGGCAAGAGGCATATATACATCCTAGAAAATAGGGGGAATTTAATTGAGTTTGCTATGGCTAATGACTAATTCAGTCCTAACACCACCAGGTTTAACGGCAGCAGAGGGCAAGGAGAACAATGAGGTCTAAGCTCCAATGCAGTACTGCTTCCATTTTGAGGTGGAAATGTAGGTATCCCAGGTCAGCAAGGGTGCAATGAGGAAAAGCTGTATCACAACCCACTGTGTGAGTTCAGCATCCATTCTGTAAGAGTTTACAACAAGTACTGAATGCTCATTGTCCATTAATGTTGAAAGAATACAACTCAACTTCACTGATTTTCATTAACTTTTCTCCACTGTTGTAACAATTTCTTAGCGGCTGGAAAGGGCTTTTTCCCCACCACACTTCCCTCTGATATTTTCCTCTGTATTGTGAAGGAAAATAAAATTAACTTGAAGTCTGGACTGAATAATATTTTTCTATCACACAGTACTTTATCAAGGCAAAACCTCTTGCTTTCAGATACCCCTGTATTCGACATAATTACAGCTCCGTACTCTGCTAATCCACAAATTGTACTTCTTTGTCATGGGTCAAAAGTTTTTATTTTTCCTTTTGTTTTTTACTTAAAGTGGAAAGAGTAGGCTTAAGAACACTGCAAAGTCATTTACAATACTCAAAGGACTACTTCCCACTGATTAAAATCTGGACCTAGAAACCTTAAATGCTCCATTAGAGTTAGAAAAATGCTATGAAGAACAAGTGGAATATTTAAATACTGCATATTGCAATCCATGGACAAAAAGCTTGCTTGTTGTGACTGTATTATTGTGATGATGCCCATACATGTTATTCAATGCACTAACTTAATTTTATACAAGAGTTTTTTGACCACTATTTTTCAATACACCTGATATAACTGTCTCGAAACGCAAAAGGTTTTATAACAAAAAGTCATGGAGAAAAATCAGTTCTCTAAATAAGAATCCCATTCATCCTCAAAGGCTAGACCACCTCTATGAACTGTGAATTAATAATATGATACAGCACTCTGGCTATTATTAAATGGAACGAACAAGATATGTTGGCAGCTTCCTTTTTATTTGTCTTAAAGCAAAAAAAATACATGGTGAACAGATATTTTACACTTCTTTCTTTAAAAATGGAAAACACTGTAAAACAGAAGCCAAAATTAAACTAGTGACTTGAAGGATATAGGAATTCCCTAGGAGCTGATTTGCAATTTAAGAAAATTCTTAGAAAGCACCTCAATGCGCAGCACTTTTCAAAATGTTTTGTGGCATTCAAGAGCACAAAAAAGAGACTCCCATGAGGCATGATTCCCATAGGCAAGGATGTATTATTATTAAACTCAGTCTATAACTGAAAACACTCCAGCAGCATAAGTTAACTGCCATCCATAGTCCTGTGACATTCTTTCTGATCAGTCTACACTTCAACTAACTATATAATTTATATTAAAGATTGGTTCTTATTCATTTTCCCTCTTACTGTGACAAAGCTTTTATATGTTTGAGTCAGAAAATGGGCTACATCACATTCATACTGAAATGACAGGATGCCACGCCGAAACAGCCTTACAGCATATTTCATGTAACTTGTGTGGTCTTTGGGTAATATTTAATTTATTTCCCTGTTTAAAGTGCTGTCACTCTGTCAAAGACACCATTGAGTTCCCTTTTGGCCTAAGTAAAGAATATTACTAGAGCTGTCACTCACATTATTGGTTTAGCTCTTTCACTTCCTGATGTCCAGGCCAAATGGTTTTATGTCTATATAAATAATCTTCAGAATATTCTAACGGAAGCTAAATTCTAACTTCAGTGACAATAAGAAAGATTAGGTTTCTTGCTATGGATGAAAAATACTTTTGATTCAAAGAAAATATTAAAGTAAAGATTCTGTAAACATCTGAAAGTACCAAGATAGCCAGAGCCACCTGCATAATTCCCACAAAAGCTTTAAAATGCTTATAAGTATATAGGTATACTCGCTATCAGATTTCTAGTCCATGGCTTTGTCCATATAAACTGAAATTGTGAAACTCATATTTTTTTCCTATGATTTATTATTTTTGTTAACAAACCAGCAGGTTTTCACTTACTTTTCAACAAGTACCTACACACTGACCCTGCCCATTGGCAGGCACCCAAGCAGTCAATATTAATCTTTACGCTTTATCAGTAACTATCTTTTCTCATTCTGACATTCTTATGGAAGTTTTCTATTTTAAACATTATTTGGACTTGTGGCAGAGCAAAATTTATAGAGTTTCTCTCTATATTCTGTTCTGCCATTTTGCTACTGTTTCTTCATGATGTCACCTCTGTAACCAGGCTACTCATCTAGAACACTTCTGGCTGTCTGACCTCATATTCAGTTAGAATTGTCTATAAAAAAACCTTTTTTCAAAGTAAAGTATTACTTTTGCTGAATTTGAACTGGGAATGAACACAATGTCAACAAGATCCAAGAGCAATTGCTGTAGAATGCTGATGGCTTCTTAGAGGTAATCTCATGTGCAATTCCACCTGGACTATCAAAAGTATCTGTTATGTCATCAGTAGTCTTGTCATAACAATACAAGACCAAAATATTCATATCTAGAACTTCATTATATAATGATCATCACAAATACTCAAGCTGTTTCTGGCAACAGCTTCATTAAGAATGAACCACATTTTCAGTCCTGTTATCTAATTTGACAATGGGTAAAATGCTTTCTGCTAACAGCATCTTCAAAATGGTGGACAGTTTGAAGAACTGCATTTATCAAATGATTCAGAAAGAATGGAAGAATTCCTTTCCTACCCCCTTCCCTTTCAGCCCAATTTCAGGATGTAACCCCATATTTCTCATTTGCTACTTCTTCTGAACAGTTCTGTACTGATACCTTCCCACTGGTGTTTTTTAAATTTCTCAGTTTGTTACCCAACCCACCTGACCCCTCAAAGATTAAGAGCTCAATAAATGGCAGAAAGTTCCTACAAGATTTTGTTCTGTCAGAGAACTAAAGCTCATCTAGGAGAAGGAACACACCATGACATTTGAGTTTTGTGGCCAAGACCTGAAATCCCTGAGGTTCTGTCCCTTTGGCAGTACACAACAGAGCTGTTTCAGAGACAAAGTCCAGTGGAAACAGAGGATTTGACTGCAAGGTCATCTGCAAAAGCAGAGCCACTAAAAAAACTCTGCTGATCACAAAATGCTTCAGGAGCCCCAAGTCTGGAGAGTCTGCAACACACCATGGAGATCAATTAAGAGGCAAAGACACCAATACATTAGATGACTTCAAATTTCTCTGAATAGTTCCTCTAAATGGGTTTGTCGAAACCTTGAGAAAAATATGACATTTTCACAAAGTGTTTCTGTTATATTGAACTGGAATTTGCTAACAGAAAGAGCAGGAGGCTATTTTAGGAACTTCATATCCCTAATATATAATCTATGGAATTTTACTACTACAGCAAATTCTAGTTTCTTGCCATTTTATTACCTATTACAGCTAGACACCAATGATTTGGTTTTCAGTGTTTTAGGATTTGTAAAGGAGAAAGAAAAAATAAAAGCAAGCTAGAAATTATTAATTCTAGAAAAGGAGACAGACAGATCACTAACATATACACAGATTCAGTCATCTGAATAAACGTCACAGCAGTATCATTGCTGCTAGCAGAAAGTAAACTTCAGGTAAAATTTGTGTTACTGTTTGTAACTGAACATTGCAACTGCATAGTGTTTTATCAGATATTTTTTCCTTCTCTCTTATCTTGAAAATGGTAACAACCCAATCTAATTTAATTTTTCCATATTTGCAAATTTTATAAGAGACTGAAATCCTGAGGGGATACACAGCAGATGGATGACTGTGTTATTCTAATTACAACTAGCTACAGGTTTACAAAGCTGTCATTTTTTTAAGATAATCAAATTCTCATTTCAGGAAACATGATAAACGCTGAATATGTATGTGCTGTACTGAATCCACTTTCATGAAAAATGTGACTTTTCTTCATTGAAATGAAACAACAATTAGAAACTGGTTTTCAGTTCCTCAGAACCAAATTTATGTAAGAGAATGGTGGACACACACAATTTCCAAGTTCATGTTGGCTTACTTATATGTGAAGCTAGAAAGATGTTACCTTCTAACAACTCACTAGCTTTACCTCATACAGAAAAAACATCTCTGTAACTAGTTTTAGAATTTAGGTTGAATGGCTCTTACAGGAGCATATGAAAACAATACTGTGAAATAACATGGTGTTCAGTAATTCTCCTTGAAGAAATTGCAATGCTTCATAAGGACTACCAGAAAACCTTGGCAAATGCACAGAAATCTGGCCAATTGTTATTCAATCAGTGAGAAATCTAATTTTAAACAAACAAGGTCTGATAAAAATTTGCGTGTGTTTTGTTGTCCCTTTGGTACAAACATAGGAAGCATAATTCATACCTGGGTTCTCAAAGTGCATTAACATTCCTTCATAGGAAGACCATACTGTTTATTTTATGATGTAAAAAAGAACCCAAAATGAATGTAAATTTAGATATATGACTGATTCTTAAAATCACGACCTTTTACTGTTTCAAAGCAGAATTAGAATATTATCACAGATTCAGTTTTAGAGCCAGACTTTTGCTTCATGTCAATCAGCATGAATTTATTGGTCTAAACTAAATTCCCTGGTTAACCCTTATTGCTATACCTGTCTGAAAAGGTGCTATGACATTTTAATAACTATTTTTCTATAAAAGTTAAAATAAACCTTTGATGAAATGTGCTGTTTGCTTGAACAACACTCTTTACCGGGCTGGTGAGCTCTTCACAAAAGAAGTCTGTGATAATGTTGTTGCTGACAGGGAAAGAACTCAGTAAGGCACCAGAAGTCCTTTGCCTACCTCTTACCACCAGATTACTGACTACCCTTGAGAAGACTTCTCACTTTCCCATTTCCAAACTTGTCTTCATTAAAGCACATGGACTATGAAAAGCATTTGCACATGGAAACTGTTCATTAGACAACCCTACAAATGTTGTAGCCTTTATTTGATAACTGAACATGAAACATAACCAGAATTAATGTCCAATAGTGCCTGTATAAGACCCAAAAAAACCCCTCATTCATAAAATACAAAAAGAAATATTGTTCATAAATTCAAAAGAAATATGAGTTAGTTAATCATTAAAAGAAAATCTTTAAGGCTCAAGAAAAACAAGAACTGAGCTTTTCACTATGTTATCTTTGTTTCTGTATCTATTCTTTCAGATTTTTCATTCTAGATAGTTAATTGAATAGATGTAATTGTCACAGGATTTTCAAACTTGGTCTTTTTTCAAAGTTGACATTAAATTTTAGAGAAATAATGCAATGTTTATGCCACCTCCATTTAATCAGTGGTTCGTGGTGAAATCAATTAAATGGAAGATCTAGGTTCAACCTTCCTGAATGTATTTTAAATCCCAGCTTTGATCAAAAGGTTGAGGAGAGTGGATTAAAAGCTGACTAAGTGAATGGCATAAGGCCTACTGTTTGTCTTTAGAGATCTTTTACATTAGTTGGAAGCACTAAGCTATCATAATTAAGGAAGACAGGACTGCTGTCTTTTCTGGGCAAGACATCCATTTGGAGGATGCACAGTCAGATTTTTGTTCTTCCTCTAGTTAGTTTTAGCATTTTAAGCTTTTGAAGGAACAGCCAAAACTATTATTTGAATTAGGAAGTCTCATAAATATGTAATTAGCAAACCTTGTGAGTCCATGGAATTATTTTATTGCTCATTATGCCTCATGAGAAGTTGAAAAGTAAAACAGGACAAGACAAAACACTTCCAGTATCTTTCAAGAAAATATAAAATTATGATAGAAATAACTGTCCCATCAACAATTTTCTTCATAAAACATAGAGATTCTAAAATTAAATTAAGGGTATCCTGTTAGCAAGCTTTTGAAAGGTAAGAGCCACTACATAAAAAGAAAGACAGCTTGGAAAATTTCTAGAGGGGTTTTATGCTTTGAAACTTCAGAGGCAGGCTCCAAGGATACTATATTTGCATCCTATAGATAGGAGAGTAAAATTATCAGTATAAATAACAGACTCTTCCCCAAAGCAGGCTTGATTCTCCACAGTTAGAACTGTGTCTAAATGGCTGAACTGCAACCTGAGAGAAGAGTTGTGGACAAACAGTGAAGAATGAAAGTGCATTTTCCAGAAGATATTAACATTGGTTCTATATATTCTAATTTTACCTGTGCTTCAAAGTATTAAAACACATTACTTTACATTCAGAATAAATCAGCTTTATCATTCATCCTTAATTCTTGGCTGTAAGCATGATACCTGTATAAAACTAACACTCAGATTACTCTGACAACAATGAATACATATCCTTTAATACAATATAAAGTATATAAAGTAGGTATCTTTGTGGAGCTTTCAAAATGTGAGTCAGATTGCTTACACCATCTTAAATATTTAAGCCACCAGCTTTGCAAATCATCCATAACAGGTGTCAACAAATACTCTGAATCACACCCTCACCTACTCTTCATCTTAATTTTTCTATTATACATAGAAATGTGAAAGCCCATCACTAATAATTATCTGTTTTATTCACTCAAACACATCATTTTCTTCTCCAAAGTGAGGTTTTTCCCACCAGCGAAGTAATGAATTTCTGAGCTGTTAAAGTACATTTTAAACAACCCCCAAAATGATACAGATACATTTAGAAGAAAGGCAATTTAAATATGAAGAGGCTGCATGGCAATAAATTATTAGGAGACTGACCTTTATAGCTTCCCATGCTGAAATAACAATCTGTTCTGCTTTCAGAAAGATGTGACACAAACTTTTCAATTAATTTTGCCAAAACTGCAAGAAAAAACCCATTAAAACATTAGAGGCAACAAAATATGGAAATACGTCACCTAAATAAGTGACAATATGTGGGAAAGTAAAGCTATTTAAATTCCTGCATATTTATTCATTTTTTATGGGAGAACAACTCAAAACATGCATTGCACTTTTACATTCCTAAAACCATTCCTAACTTAAATTAAATTTTAATAGCTTTATTGAGAATATATTCAGTGCAAACAGAAAGAGAATCTCATATTATCTTTATACCCTCCAAGGATTACTTCAGAATTTGTTACATGCTTTCAATATGAAATGAAAATTAACTATAATTAAACTATAATATCTTAACACATTTGTTTGTGTATGGAGACAGGAAAGAAAAACAATAAAACAAACTAACCACAAAACCAGCTAACCAACTAAAAACCCCAAATAAACCCAACAACCCACATAGAACAAAAAGCTGATACCATCCCAAAATTATGCTAACAAAAGCAATTGAAGTTTAAAGGGCTGTTTCCAAAAAAACCTCAATATAAAGAGGCTTATACCATCATAACATAAAAATTATTCACTTAAATTTATGCAATAGGAGTATTTCATTTGGGAAATATGCATTTAATGATGACCATAATGATCTTAATTTCTTGCTACAGAACTTTGAGTCTGCAGATACTGCATAGCTAAGTCTGATGCTGGTATCTGTTCACTAGGGAGGAAATCTTATCTCCCACCTTGAAAGGATGTTAGCCAGGAAGTTAGCAAGAACTCTTGGTGACAAATCGTTATCCAAACTGTCCCTGATTCCTCAATTCTGCAAGTCTGAGGCTATAGCAACTGAACATGTGACACCACACAAGTTTAAACAAAAGTTATGAGAAAGCCTTCACACAACCTGCATAGAAGAGGCCCACATGAGGTAAACCATATTAGGAATTTAGCATAGCAACAATGAACTTTTTTAATAAGTAAATGCTATCCTAAAACAGCTGCTGTTGACTCCATAAATAGAATGGATACTGATACTTCTCACAAGAATGCAAAGCAAGGGAGTGTATTTAGAGAGTAACAACTGCTGCTACCTGTGGGATATCCTGTTTAAAGACCATGCTACCATTTCCCAGGCAGCACTTCCAGCTAATAGCAATGAAGCTTCAGCTCCTGTTCCCCCATTCTTGCACGTAACTCCAGGCACCCACTGCCCAGGTGGGTTTGCTGGTTTTAAACTGAATATTCACAGCATTATAAAATGGCATGTGTTGGAAGGGACCATAAAGAACACCCAGTACCACTATATCCTTTAAGCGGACAGTGGCAGGAGCAGCTGCAACACTGCAAATGTGGCGGAGCAAAAACACATGCTGGAGGTGGAAATGGAGAAAGCTAGAAACCTCTTGAGCTAGCCATGATGACGGGAAAACTGATGAAAAGCAGTTAAAGAGCAGTGCAAGCTCCTTTGGGAATGAGGAGGAGGAGAAAGACAGAACTTCCACCCACAGTCTGATGCTTGTTATGCCACAAAAACAATGAAGAAAAAGATTATATAATAAAGACAATAGAGTATTTTTCCAATTATTTTAAGCTGACATACTAAAATTAAATCACAAATTTTTTTGGTCTTGATTAATTGCCTAAAACATTTACAGAAATTGATTTACACTGAATAAGCCCAGAAAAAGTTTGTAAAAGGTTGTGCTTAAACTAATGTGTGTAATGCTAAAAAAAGTTTCAGTACAACAGCTAAACATGAATTTACAGTTAGAGCTCCAACTCCAACAGTAACAAAATTAATTTTGCATTGCAAAGGACTACTAAATTAAAACTAAAAAGCTACACGTGTAATTTATATTCTTATGCACTCTTATAGTGAAAAGAAACTGCTAATTAAATATAATATAGCTATTTTTAATCATGGTTAATAAAACATATGGGGCTAAAAAAAACCAATTTACTGCATAGAAGAACAACAATTTATTATTTTTTGAAGAATATACAAACACACTAATCCTCACTAATATGCTTAGTGGAATTTGGCCCACAAGCAGCATAGCAAATATTTGTGTAAAATGAGCAAATGTGTCTATTCCTGAAACTGTAGACAGCAAAAAAGCAGAAATTAGACTTTAAATTTGTAACTAGCTATATGTTTACTGTAGGACTATTAGTACGGTGATTACTGAAATATGCCATACTGTAATAATAAATGGGAGCTATGTTAAGACTAAAATGTCCCATAATTCATAAATTTTTAAACCAAGTTGGGACATTGTACATTTCTTCCCTTTGTGTCATAAGGCATCCACATGTTTGACCTAACAGGTGAATACTTCAATTCAGTGCTTGAGTTAATAGAAGTGACTGTTCAGCTGCTAAGCACTATTTTGAAACTCAAGTACTAAATTGATTTTCACCATTTGAAAGTATTTATCTAAGTGCCTATAAGGATCTTTGAAAATATTTTAATCAAGTTTGAGGGACAAAGAATGTGTCTCAAAACACATGTGATTAATACATAAATAGAGGGAGGACACCGCCTTTTCCAAAGGAACATCCACGTGAAGTGACAAGCAGCTATTTTAATTTTTGTCTTTTACTACTGAATCATTTAGCTGCCATTTGGACACTTTAGAAACTGGTTCAGTGATTCCTCATTAATTGGAAAAGAAGACAAATGACATTTAGGCAGGTTCATTGTACAGTATAGTCAGTATTGCTGTAAAAGCCAAAATTTTCAGGTAGTTTAAACACAGTGAAAATGATGATTTTCTTAAATTATGGTAGCGTGACTGTATTAGTATTGAAGCTTTTAAGAGTCAAAATAAAGAGAATTTTATTTTAGGTGTGTATAATCATATATGAAATAAATGGAAATGATTTTAAATATCTTAAATTACTGCAGTATGCTCATAAAACACCTAGATTCCTGCAGGATTTTCTTTTTCCTTGAAGAAGTAGTGTACAAAAGGAAGGTAACTGAAACAGCTTCAAAACTGGGTAAGAACACTGCTTTGGAAAAAGCATGTGGTTAAAACTGTTTCAATAGGTAACAACCACAAGCACTAACCTAATTCCTACTCTGAAGGTTTTAAGCCAGAAAAGGTCAAAAAATGCAAAAAGCATCAGACTTTTTTAAATCCTCTAGTATAACTAGTGTTACTGGATCATATTCTATGACCCAGATGTTTCAGCGGCTTTTAAAAGAAAATACAAAGGATTCTTTTAACAGCAGTTCTGCTCTCAGGCACAAGGTGTGACTCCTGGGAATGGTCCAGTGCAGGAACAAGAGCTGGATTCAATGGTTCTTGATGGTCCCTTCTAACTCAGCTGATTCTGTGACTTCAGTTAGAGGCTAGAAATTCAAGATTCTAAGATAATCTTAGATTACTTTTTTGCAAGAGTAGTGTCAGAAATTTTTAACTCCATCAACCATATTTCAGTTTAATAAATATATGAAAAACAGAGTTAGCAATTTCATTATTGATGGCAACAAGGAGGACTTTCAATTATCATATATTAAAATGACAAATGAACAATGTACATTTTCTCTGAAAAGAAGAAAAGTTAATAAAAATTCTGTCAGTGCTTCCATTAGAGATATATATTTATGTAACATATGCAATGTTCAAATATTTTCCTTATTAATGGAAAAAACAGCCCTTTAAATCCAAACCAAATCTTTACACACCTGCATGCACATTCACATGCACTTGCACTGCTTAGAGTGGTTCCAAACTGATTTGGGGGACAGAAGAAAGAATTTCTGCTCTGAAATTGTTCTTTCTGCATAACATAAAGGCCCACTGTTCCATTTGAATTCTGACACAAGCTTCCTTGGAAAATCAAGGACATAAAAAGGCAAACTTCTATTCTATATTATTCTAAAAGCTTCTTTTGGAAATACAGTATCAGCATTTTGTTATCCTGAAATAAATCAGCACACAACAGTCACTGGTTCTTTATCCTATGGGGAAATCCTGTAGTTAGTTTCAAGTTTTTGTTGCAATTGCTAAAGGCTGCAGCACACATACATCACAATGACACAGCCTCAAAGACTCATTGTATTTTTTGTCAACAAGTTTTGATAGAGCTATCTTAGATGATGCAGAGTTCACAAAATATTAAAGGATTCCAGAACACTGTGTTGACTAACCACTCTGCTTCCATCAAACATTTCATTTACGAAAGCTGAAGAAAATTCCTGTTTTACTGTAAGTTCTCACATGCAAGATCAAGAGCTGCTATCTTTTCTTTTCTTGATTGGTTGATTTTTATTTTTTTAAAAAAACAACAATTTGGAGGTAAATTAATAGGCCTAAAGAATGCTGCAGATCAAAATCCAGATCCTCAGAGAGACAGGTGATGGAAAATCTGAAAGACTATGGAGCAAGTAATTTTAGCTGAATTTACTATCCCTATCCATATCACATATGAAAGCTTGAGAAGAATAGGATTTGGGAACAGAATATCTCATTATGAGGGAAGAATGTTAGCATATAATTGATATTATCTCTGCAACACCCTTAATTTATTTTGCTTTGGGTTCAAAGTCTCCTAAAAGGGGAGAGAAATAAGGCTGTTGAATCTGTCCAGAAGTCAGCTGCTGATACAACATCAACTGGGAACAGATGAAAAAAGAAGTTGCTGGAATGGCAAACAACAGAAATGCCTTCTGCCATATCTGAAGCACGAAAAGGAGAAGATAATTCAAAAAGGCATGGCTAAAATAGTCAAGATGAGTTCAAGAGAAAAAAAAAAAACGCAAAACCATAAGCCACCTCTCTCTCAATCATCTGAACTATTTGAACATGCACTAGGCTAAGCCTAGATTCATACAGAGTAATAATTTTCTACATAAATCTAAGCTCAGAGGAGTTGATTTGCTCGCTTCTTTTTCTGCCAAATCTTAGATGCCTGTACACAGAAAGCTATTTTCAAGATGTACTAAGGACACTTCAGGGAGGCTACAAGTACTATAAGGAGCGCTCCAAAAAATCCAAGATAACCAAAGGCTCTGACCATGGTTCTCTAGCTGATAAGTGACCCAAAGAAAACAATAGCTATACACCCTAACACCCACAAATCTGTGGCACCTTTAAGGAAGGAATGACTGGAAGCTTATTGTGCTTAGACCAACAGACTGTAGGAGCTGGTTAACTACAATATGTTTTGCTTTGAGGAGACCAAAAAAATTCCAGACTTTCAGTCCTAACACATTAAAAGACATGCAAGCCTGAGGACGGTTTGTATCCCCTTTTAGAAGTTAAATAAAGCCTTTCAAAACTGTATCTTGATGTTTAAGCACAGAAATTATTTAAAAGCTACAGTTGGAGGTGATGCTTTAGCAGAGAAAACACCAATCTAAGGCCATCCCAAAAGAATGCATTACCAAAGCATTTAGCACAAAAGTATTGACAAGTTAATGGGAGAGTAATCAGCATGGGAACAGTGAATTAGAGATATTGATAATGTATAGTTTGCTCAAGAATTTTTGGATGGAGTTCAAGCAGGTTCTATAGATTCAGAATCTGGTAATCGTGACATGAGATCACAGAAAATTTTAAACAAATCAATACACATTACACTATACAGTCATTGAATCTAATGTTGTCTTTGCTTGTTATATTTTGGTTTGACTCCTGTTCCTGTCAGTCCCCCTTAAAATGGGCCCAGTACAGAAAGCACAAGTGTACATCTTTGTTCTGTAAACCATGGAGATTGCTCCATCTGTAACTATAGAGAAAGCTTTGATTTCTGGGCATCTGGACTGAAGTCACTCACTCCTCTGAAATCTGGGAGAGCTTCACATGCTGCAAAAGATACACAGTAGCACAGCTGTCTCTTGTAAAATGGATTTTCTTGTGAAAGTGAACATGATGCTGTCTTAAATCACAGAGCTGCAGATATTTTGCTCCTTCTGAAATATCTCCAAGCAGATACAGAACTGAAGAGCTTTGAAACAGCCAGTTGTATTAATTGCTTATCTAAATAATATAAAGGGAAACCTTGGGCACCTATAAGCAAGTTAGACTACATACTGACCATCTGACCATAATCAGAATTCCTAAGGGAAAGGAATCCAGCAATTTCTGAGAACACCTTGGTTCTTTATGGCAACACAAGCTTATATGACATCACAAGGGAATTATTCTACTGATTTATGTCATATAGATGATCTGTGTTTTTGCTTTGGCTACTTTGTTTTTTTAACTGAGCTATAGCAATGCTCCTGCATTATCACACTGATCATTAGAAATGCATATGAAAATAAAGAAAAACCTGAATGAATGGGTTCTTTGATAGTATGGCTTATTTCTGATATTTTTATTGAAATTTCCCATTAATATAATTTCCCAATCCATGTTAACTCATTCACTGATCTCTAAGCATCTGTTTTCTTTCAGGCTTTCTTTTTCATTTTCTCAACAGCTCAATAATGGACCCTTTAGAGATCTGTAACAAAGACTTGTATTTGAGCCCTCTTTTTCTGTCAAACTTCACTGACAACATAAAGGGATAACAGTCATAAAGAGAAAAATAGGACATAAAAGCATAAACCTTATTTTCTTGGGAACATCCCATTGAAATGGCTTTTATAATCAACACAAAATTATGGACTACTTGTATAGATAATGTACTCCTCAATGAAAATAAGAAGAGTTGCTTACTAGTGGCATTTTGCCCACTTTCTTTGTAAAACCTCTTAACTCATACTCACTTGGTCCAGTGATGCTATCTGGTTTGGTTTTCATGACTTTGCAGAACTGCTTTCTACAAATTTCTGCCCACTCAGTTGGCTTGTCTGGACTTTTCAAGACTTTTAAGAGCTTGTCAAGATCTTTATCTAGAAGAAATGAAAAATTGGTGTTATTATATAATGATCATACACTGACAGAATAGTTTGAGTTGAAAGATCATGTAACCCCAATTCCACTGCCACGTATATTTTGGCAGACCTCATAAGACTACATAAATATGTCTTTTCCTAAGACAAACTGGAGAAGCAGTCCTAAAGCTGATGACATTCTGCTTTATACAAAACAGACATATTCTTTCTGCTTACTGGTGGGGTTTTGTGCTTATTTTGGCTGGGGTAGAATTAATTTTCTTTGCAGTGGTGGGTACAGGGCTGTGTTTTGGATTAGTGCTGAACACAGAGTTGATAATCTAGAGATGTTCTAGAGATCCTTCTTACACAGACTCTGCCTTTTCTTCTTTCATACTGCTACCCTGGCAAGGAGGCTGGGGGTGTGTGGGAAACTGGGAGGAGACACAGCTGGGACAGGAGACCAAAACTGACCAAAGGGATATTTTACACCATATGATATGCCCAGGTGGGGATATAAAGTGGTGGGGAGAAAGAGGAAGGGGAGGAACATTCAGAGTGATGTTGACATTATGACAGTTGACATGGTGGTGTTCAGTCAAAGGTTAGACTCAATGACATCCGAGGTATTTTCAAACCTAATTGATTCTGTGTTTGTGTTTGTCTCCCTAAGTAACCATTACGAATGATGGGGTCAGGCCCTCCTGCAGATGGCTCAACACCTGATTGCCACCAGAATGCAGTGAATTAATTCCTTGTTTTGCTTTGTCTGTGTGCATGGCTTTTGTTTTTCTATTATACTATCATAGAATAAGCCGTGTTGGAAGGGACCCATCGGGATCATCAAATTCAACTCCTGGCCCTATGCAGGGCACCCCAAAAATCACACCATGTGCCTGAGAGCATTGTCCAAACACTTCTTGAACTCATAAAGGCTTGTTGCTGTGACCACTTCCCTGAGAAGCCTGTACCAGTACCCAATTGCCCTCTGGATGAATAGGATTTTCCTGATATCTAGTCTAAACCTCCCCTGACTCAGCATCATTCCATTTCCTCAAGTCCTATCATTGATCACAAGTGTGAAAAGATCTGTGCCTGCCCTTCCACTTCCACTCATGAGAATGTTGAAGACCACAGTGAGGTCTTCCCTCAGTCTCCTCCAGGCCAAAAAACCAAGTGGATCTCAACCACTCCATGTAAGGCTTCCCCTTCTGGCCTTCACCATCCTCACTGCCCTCTTTTGGGCACTCTAATAGCTTAATGTCTTTTTTTATGTTGTGGTGCCCCAAACTACCCCCAGAACTTGAGGCGAGGCTGCCCCAGTGCAGAACAGAGAGGGATAAGCCCCTCCTTGCCCAGCTGACAATGCTGTGCCTGATGTCCCCCAGGACAGGATTGGCCTTCCTGGCTGCCAGAGCACAGGTAACGTGGCTCCTGAAGTACTTGATACTGCTATGAAATCTCTTCTGGCCATCTTGAGGGGAAAAATAAAGATGGTACCTGAGACAAGAAAAGTGCACATGCATTTGCTCTGTGTACAATTCCTCTGCTGTTGGATCATGCAGTTCCTATCATTTATCTTGAATAGATAATGGAACCTACATAAAGTATTCGCTAGGGTGATGAAAATTCTTTATACCTCACAAGATCTTCTTTATCCTGTTTCTACATTTTGGATACTATAGAAATGAATGTTGCCATGAAAGGTGACTCCTCTTATTGAAGTGTTGTCCTAGGGTGACTTTATGATTCTTGTATCCCCAATCATCTCTTCTGTTTATGCTGGATATTAAGTTCTGCACCTTTAAGACCGGTTCTAAGAATGAGAGGGGGAAGAAGCAGTGCTCAGTTTATTTGCAAACACTGCACTTGCTCCACCGCATTCCTGCTCCCGGACTGTGCTGTCTGCAGCACAGACAGGGACAGAGCTCACCTTTACTTTTAGTTCATTATTTTCCCTAGCTGAGGCAGAGAAGCTCCCCAGACTGTGGCTTTTCTTTTCCTGGAACTGCTCAGCCTGCTCTGGACCGAAAGCCCAGACAAACCCCAGAGCTCACAGCTGTGGCCCAGCGGGGCCGGGACGCGGCACTTTCCAGCGCAGGAGGGACTCACACCAGCCTGAGCGAGCCGAGCTACACCCCACGAGAAGGACTCTCTCTCTGCATTTGCCATCTCTTCAGAACAGCAACAGGTTCCATTGGTTAACAGTATTCATTTTCTCATGTTTGTGAATACTTTGCTTGTTAAATAAACAGATCTTTTTCCACTTTTCTCCAAGCAGATTTTTTTCTCCTGAACTGGTGGGAGGAGGGGCTGCTTGAATTTGCTTTCTAGAGGGACCCCTTCAGAAGTTTCCTCCTTAAATTAGCCCTAAACCAGGACAAGTGCCAACTATTTGTTTGAGCCAGTCTATGGATATTTAGAATATTTGCTGTCACTTCTGCTTATTTATAGCATTTCTGTTTCAAAACACTCTTTTCAAATTATCTTATTCTTTTAAGATTATTATTTATTATTATAATAATATTATTATCATTAAGAATATTTTCAACAGAATTATGATTTTGTATGTAATTTAATTTAAACTCATCTAAAGACCTTAATGATTTCTAATTAGTAGTGTGTAGCCCTGCCATTGGAATTCATTATACAGTACATAACATTTCAAAACAATCTTATTATAGTAACTTAATTATTATCATTAATAATGGCCCCAAATTAATTAACCAGAAATTTCTTTGTTATCCTCAAATAAATAAGTTCTAGTGTCTTCCCAAATAACACGCAGTGATGCTTAGAACAGCTTATTTATGAAAATTTCATGTGAAGGATTTAACTCTTGCAGCATAATCAGTATGATTTCTAGTTCTTCCTCTGCAATTTTTTGTTATTTCTGAAACAGGTGAGTATTGAAAAAAATCCTAGAACTGCAAAGAAACACATCTCGATATGAGCTAAACAGTTATTTTACTTCCCAAGGATTGCAGTAATTCAATTTGGCAGACAAGGACCAGAGACTCCAAGCTGAGATTTAATCAGGACCAGAGACCCATGCAACCACAATAGTGTGGTGCAGTCATGTATTTAATATATCCATTACAAACTGTAACTGGTATCGTATTGTGGAAACTTACTGTAGCTTATTTTCTTCCAGGTAAACCACCTGCTTCCCTTAGGTTGTCATTAAATGCGGACTATCACTTCCACCAGCAGGTCATCACAGTAAAAAAAAAAAAAAGACAGAACCTTGGGGTTTTTTTGGAATGACAATGGTTTACAAAAACTCATGATATCAAAAATGCCAGCTCACTTTCACAATTTAGTAGGCAACAATAACTTTCCCAACAGTATTACCTTGCAGCTGAAACTTAAGCAACAACACAGTTCTGGGCTATGCACATTACATGTTTCTGAGGGCAGGCTGTCACACTACCACTACGACTAGAGGTATTCTAAACAGAACAACACCAAGAAACAGAAGTCCTACTTTTATTTCTTCTCTTTTCTGATTTGTCACTATATGAGTTCACTAGTTATCATAAATTAATGACCTGAATTTTATTTTTTTCCTGAAAAAATACTAGACCTGCTGAATAATGTGAAGAATAGAAGGTGAGGGAACATGGGATGGAGAAAAAAAAGAGAAGAGAAAATATGAGGAAGAAAATGACTAAGACCTTCCTCTACTGACGCTAGCAAACTTTTAAATATGGTCATGATTGAAAAGAAGCTAATGTCAATTTAATTAATCTACTGCACTCCTCTCATCTTCATATGTGGTTAAATTTTGGCATCCCATCTCTTGCTTGGACTTATACTGTGCTAGCATTGGCTGTTCTGTTGTAATCCCATGAAAAAAAAAGCCAAAACCCCCACATCTACTAGTTTATGAAGCTCTGAAATTGTAGCATAAATAAGCTACACATACATGCATGTATGGAATCTAATCATACTACATACTACATCATAATTGCAAATTTAAATTGATCTCCCTTTTCTAAAAGATGCTGCTTTATATTTCTTCTAATAATTCTTCAGCTAGCTTGTTTAGCTCTTCAAATGCAAGTAAGAACTAGAAAAATTCATCAATGTTTTAGAAAACACAAGAAAAGCAACAAGCCCCTTCTCATCTGACTGTGCTTTGTGGTAGAAGTGTTTTTTTTGTGATTAATAACTAAGACCTGTAAATCCATGCATATCTTATTCAAAATCTAAACTGAGAGATGAATAACCTGACTACAATTTATTTGACATAGAAACAAATCTGTACAGAGATATATAATTTAGGAAACTTCATTTGCATTTCTACTTACTACTCATTCATCTTTTTTTAACTGACTGGACTTAAAAGGAAAAGGCAATAGTCTCATACATGAATACCATGACCATGAATACCAAATATAAATAGGAGAACAAGTGAAAGAAGTGTAGGTGATAAAGGCATTTATGTGACAGGGAAGATGACTGATTCTTTGACAGAGAAAGTTTAGAAAAAAAATTAATGAGACTGCTAATACTAGGTATTAAAAAAAAAAAAGTCTGAAATCAGATTTAGAAAACAAAACCAAACAAAACAATCAAGAAACCCTCAATGAAATCAAAACTGAAACATGGCAGCAAGTTCCCATTCAATTTAGAAGTATAAAGCAACAAACACAGAGAACAGTGGCTGAGATAAAGTATCAAAATATTTTTGATAAGATATAGCCACAGACTTTTGGACTGTAGAAGAAAATAAGATTAATGAATGGTGGGATACCCAAGTTTAGGGAAATGCTAAGCAGTGAATGCATCGTTGCAGGACATTTAGGGACAATATTCTTCAGACACAGTCATTACCAACTGTCATAACTTCAGAGCTAGGACTAGAAAAGGAAAACATATTCTGTGCAAATACAGGAGTGAATATTACCATTTAATAGCCTTCTAAATGGTTTAACTTTTAATAATCTACACTATAATTAACACAACAAGTAAAAAAAAAAAACAAAAACTTTTCACAGTTGTATGCTGAATATGAAAGGATTATATCATTCTTTGAAAACCACTTAATAGCTCTTCCTCAAATTACCTTAATGAAACAATAACTGAACAGTTAAAACAAGAAAATCAACAGGCTACCTTGCTGCAGTGTAAACAGGTAGAAATGGCAGAATTAATTTTCATATATAAATAATGATCCACGTAATCATTTGAAGTTTCACTATAAATTACCTTTGACAGAAGTGAATCAATAATATACTACTATCCAATAGTTTTCAAACTCTAACTACCAGCTGAAATGATTAGAGCATATTAATATACAATCAACCAAATTTATTTTTCCATAAATCCTTTCCTGCAGACCCATATACCACACAGACAAACACCTAACAACTGTAAACACTGATACACTACAAACTTTCCTCAAATACAAATATATTTTTTGAGTGAGTCTGCTTACTTAAGTGTCCCCATGAAATGGAAGAGATACTCCACTACTCAAATTCAGTTACTAAATTTACCAACACAAATTACATTAGAGTCCTTTTTTATTCAGTGAATCAAAATATGCACTTGCCAGCGTCTGTGATCACCGTAATTATATGAATAAAAGCAAGAGTGTTAAAAAAAGAGTTATGTTAGAGTCTTCTGCCTTGGTGCTGGTAAACATGTTCCATACACTGTCAGAATTACCACTGCTCTGCTTTTTATTACAGCTCATTAGTTCTCCTCCCTTTGCACCCCAGACTGAACCATAAGGTGTCAGTGTTGCACATTTACCACTTCAAAAGAATTTGTAGAATAAAAACCCTACCCACTTCTTGCGTTTTCATGCTAGAAAACTAAGTGTGAACAAGTCCTTTTAAGTAAACACCCCTCATAAGCTACTTTCAGTTTTATCCATGGTTTCCATTATACCAGATACAGTCACAGGATAAATGAAGTCCAGGGATCTAGAAATGAAGCTTCCTTTTCCCTGATCTAGTTTGGCCACACTAGTTCCATAATGTTCTGTTATGGCATCTGTCATTCAACTCCATTTAAAGGGAGGGTTAGAAACAGAAGTATTAGCAGTATCATATTCAAGAGCACATCTGAAAATAATTTTTTTTTACTCTCACCAGCCATCTCCAATATCTATTATATAAATATATTAAAAAATCAACTCAGGTTACTTTTTTTAAACCTGCCATCACAATTACGTGATGGATATAGGATGGATATAGGATCTTTGCATTTTCAGAAAGAAAGAAAAGGTAAGCTTCTCTTGAGGTGTCCATGTCTCTTGAACAATAAAAGGACACAAATAAGAGTCAGGACAGACAGAATAAAACCTACAGATACAGCTTTTTCAGCCAAAGAAATTATACATTCTTTAACAGTACTAAGAATCCACTAGTCTTAATTATTCATGTCATAGAAACACTCAAAATAAGAGGACTGGAATGATACCTCACAGGTTACATAATGAAATACCACAGTATGAAATTTGAGCACAGACAGGTTCAGGGAACCAGAGACATTGAGCTGGCCTTCAAGACTTGTCAACAGATACAATGAAGCAGTCATGCATTCCCACTCACACCATGGCTGCAGAACCCTTGCCAGTCAAAAGTCTGTGTGAACCCTGTCCATCTCCTTGCACTAAAGCAGAATGAAAATTTAAGAAGTATTTTTCTAAACTCCAGACAATCTCCAAACACACAATATGCATTCTGACTATTCACAACAAAGTTGTAAGATCTTATATAAATGTATCTCATGGATCCATCTCGTAATCATATTTTTAACCTCTCTTTCTGAAAGAAAACATCTATCACTTCTATATCATAGTGCTTAAAAATATAGTTCACACATTCTCCATTTTCTATTCATGCTCTTGATTTCTTTTTTTGCAAGCACCACAACAGCAATTTATGAATTTCATTCTTTTATTTTTTTGATCTATTTATTCTAAGGCTTTCTTTCAAAATAACTTACATATCCTGAAAGCTTCAATCTGACAAATCATATGTTCACAGTTCAGTGATTTGTTGTTTTTTTTAACCTAGTACTGAAATAGAACACTTTCAATGGTTTATTTCCCTTTTATTTTCAAACAAGAAACACATAATATTTTGACTCCACTACCAAACCTTCTGTTCATTTTGCAGTTATACAATCTTTTACTTCTGTTACCATTAACATGAAAAATTTGCAAACCTTTGAAACTTCATTTCGGCAGATTTACTGTGAGCCAAAGTTTTTACCTAAGTTTTCTTAGTTGGCTCTCACCCACAAAAGTGACAACTCTAATATCAGTTTCATTATCCCACTGGGTAATGATGAGCAACAAAATTATTCTGAACAAGAGAACACAGGGATCCTTTGAATACGTCATGAGAATAATAATAATACAAAATGTGTTTCCAGCCCAGGAGTGGTACTACTGCCTCCTTGAAGACACCCACTTTACCATTATCTGATTGCTGTCTTATGAAACTTGCCTTGGGAAGCCTGGAACAGTATTAAAAAGCTAAGATACAGAAAACTTCCTTCTTTTAAAACTTATATGGCCTTTCCTCTGGTCAGAGCAGGAAATCAACTTTTAAATTTTTTTCACCCAGATATATACAAACAGACTATTTTATAGTCCACAGTTCATGTAGAATTTCTATCACTTCTGTAAATCTGTCTCTGCTAATGATATTCATAAATAATTTCTAATAAGTTCATCTCAGGGATAGAGTAAACATGAACAAATACAATGAATTATTTATTTACCAAACCATTGACCAGATTCTCCTCCATTGTCTATGCAAACTAAAACCTTTAAACAGTTTCTCTGTGTGAAATAAACTGCTGTGCCTAGGTAGTTCTTCAAAGGATTCTTCAGTCTGCTCACATTCCAAATTGATGTTCAGTGTGGAAACCAACTATCCTAAGCACTGTCTATTTCACACACCACCAAGCTCTGTAAACACAGGGATGTGAATCACGAAAATAGTGTACAAAAAACTCTGCAGTTTAAGCAAACTGTCTTGCTTCAGTTACTAGAGAGATGATATAAAT
>NC_031770.1:63030042-63058809 GCF_001522545.3 Parus major | reverse complement strand
AAAAAAACCAAAAAAAAGAGGCCAGTTAGATCCAGCAAGGACTTGGCACTGTATGTTTAAGACCAAAATAAATAAATAAGTAAAGCCACTAAGAAAAGGCCTTCTAATCAGTAGAGAGAAACTAGCAATTAAGTGATGGCCAGAGTCAATGACACAGTGGTAGGCATCTATACCAATGTCAATCAGCACATAAATAAATGAGCACATGGGAAAACAGTCCCTTCTCTCACGGTGGTCATCACTGTGCACTCTTTTATTCTAACTACAGAAACTGGGGATGAAGATTCCTTCCAGTCCCAAGGGAATCTAAGGAGCTCATCAGCCAGTAACAAGAGAAGCCTCTGCACTAGGCAGCTGCAGACAACTCTTGTTGCTCTGCCGGCAGCGTGCCACATGAGAGACCAGCAAGAGACCCAGCAGCCAGCCCCTGTGCTGCTGCTGCCAGACATCAGCCTGGAAGCTGACAGCTCAGTATCCTGCAGCTGCCACGCACGTCCTGCGTGTTCACAGAGCTGGCTGAGGGTCATTCTGCACAGCCAGATGAGTGTGGGAGGAAGGCGAGGTGTGGCGTTACCGTCAGACCGCCAGCCGTACGAAGGGGCGGCTGCAGAGCTTGATCTCACACATACACACACAGACTTAAGAGCCAAATTGCTTCCTAACAGCTCTGCTATGGAGTAGACAAAATCCATGGCTTAGGAAAACATCCCTCTCTGTGCAGAACTTCACTGTTTTTACAATAATGTCACCTTAAGCAATTTTTGTTGATGGGAACTCTATTAAAAGCTCAAGGCTTGGGAACACAAAATAAAACAGAAAGCTGAGCAGAGGCATGTCACCAACAAGTCGTAGTGCTCTGTGGCCTTTTTAATGAAGAGAAAAAAGCAAATTAACACTAAAAAACTACTATCTTTAAAAATTTTTAAAGGTCCAGACCATTATTCATTTGCAAAACTGATATCTATTCTAAACTTTTCTCTTTCCAAAAGTTGAACACACACACCTTTCTTCTGCGAACCTCTTTATCCATGACTACCTTCTTAATTACTTTCTACTACACTTTCAGGCCTGAGATCAATGGGATAACAAAAAAAGAATAGCTCCAAAACCAAAAACAATTGTAATCCAGTGGCTGTCTATGTGATTCCATCCAGTTCTGGAAAGATGGAATTTAAACAGGCTCTTGGGGGTTTGTGTGAGTCATGCAGTGTCCACCAGAGTCCTCAAGAACTTCCAATCTAGCTCTTCTACATGCAGGAAGAGGCAAGAAAATAATGTTCATGGGCACCCACACAAACATGTTTGCTTCTTAATCACCCACACAGTAGGAATAAGCAGATCAAGCAATACTTTATAAATGGAAAATGATGTGTACTTAATGATGTACAAAATCTCAAGTAGCTTAAAAGTTTGTTTAGAACCAGCTGGGACTTCCTGTTCATCCAGGTCTTATCTGAGCAAATCAGATCTCCTAACTTCAAGAAAACAGGGCTGGAAAATTAAGGGTGATTTTCTTTTCACAATACCTCATGTTGGACTTGGTGACTATTTCAGACAGATACGGGGAGAAAAATTCCTACACAGTAAATGAAACAAAAGGAAGAGATGTAAAATATCTGTACTAAAAGTATTCTGAATCACCCAGATAACTCCATTTTGAGCACTTAAAGTCACCCAGCCACTTTATGTTTGCATCACTTATGTATAGATCTAAATAACTAAATTTGGATTTATTTTAGGGTAAAAGCTAAAATCTGCTGCCAGACACTGGAAATGATGATATAAACAAATTATTTGAGTCCAGTTCTCTCTTTGGAATGGCACTTGCAGCTTTGAGTTTTGCAGTGCTTGCTGGAATCAAAGCAATCTACTGCTATTCCATGCTGACTGGATTAAGTAAAAATTAGTATTTATCTCCCATCCTCTACATTTCAGAAAATTTTCAGCCAAATCTCATAATTTCACATTTACATCTTTTTCACGGGTTCTAATAGAGGTCAGCTCAGCTGAAGTTGAGAACTATAGGTGAAGTAAATAAATTTATACTCAGAACTTGGCATCTTTCAGCAAACTTCTGTGTAGTTGCTATTTGTCTCTAGCAGTGGTTTTAAATTACCTTAACCCGAGAGATAACAGGATTTTCCCTCAGGAATAGCCATCTTCAAAGTTTCTTCAGGAAGACTCCCTTTTTGGGAAAGATTTCCTCAGCATCTACCTCAGGTATTTAATAAATAACATGGGCACTCTAAAATTTCCATGTTTTGATAACAGCACTCCAACAAATTTTTTGAAGGCTTTGGTCAAAGCCCAATGCTGCAGCCAGACAGCTGCTGCAGCTGGCATAGAGTTTCACTAGCAAAGCCCACAAGTGGTTTGTGATCTGTCCAAATGGTAAAGAGACTTCCCATGCAATTATGGAAGCACTTGAAAGTCCAATGATAAAAGTTAGACTTTCTGTCTCCAACTGGCAGTAAATCTATTGTGCCATTTGACTATTCTCCAGAGACTGTCACAGTGTGGGTCAGAACTATCCTTTCTCTTACATTACAGATAAATTGTTGCTCAAAATAAAAAAGCAGCATGGAGGGAGGGGAAGCTCTAAAATTCTTGGTTCTCTCAGTACCAAACACAGCTCTTATTCTTAGCAAACTGTGTAAATAATTTGAAACCACTAAAGAACAGGGAAATAAAGTTGTTAAAAGGTAAATGAAGACACACATGCTTTTAGACATTATGTTCAGAAAATCTGAATTCTTTCACTGTTCATCCTATGTTTTATGCAAGATGGACACCCTCTCTCTAATCTGACACCATCAAAATCCCTGCCTGTAGTCTAAGGATATGATTTCTTTTACAGAAGGCCTGTGACACTTTGTTTGAAATGCCTTTGTTGGCTTATCAGTGTTACCTGTTATCTGTGCAAGAGGTGAGGCTGTAAACAGCACTAGCTGCTTACACCTCCCTAGAAAATTCTGAAAGATGATTAAAGTTCACTTTACCACTTATTACATCAACACAAGCATTTTTGAATGCCTAAAAAATATATTTCTTACAACCATCTTCCAACTAACTCCATTGGCAAGTTCACTCTCTGTACACATAAAGTAATTATCTAACATTTACACATTAGTCACTAGCTTTTATATAGGCCCTTCAGATGTGGATAGTTTTGTCTGGCTTAATGGAAGAGGTGGTTCATTCATAACATTACAGTGAAATGACATTGGCCTATCATCTAGACTCTCTAATATAACCTCAGGTTTTTCTCTGAGGATCTTAGGCACTCACTTTGCATTCATATGTTTTGGTCTAGATACAAATCTTGGTCTTTACAAGTCATTAACCTCTTTCAACAACAGCATTATGTCAGTCTTCAGTGTCTGGTAGATTCTCATTTCAAGGTTTGCCCCAGTTTCCATTTAATTTTTTACATGCAATTTTCTGCCCAGGAAATTCATATTGGTCCCTTGAACACAAGGACTAAAAAAGCCTCTGCTCCATATATTCTTTAGGTTTTTATCTTATTATATATTTTAAGGTATGTTTTAACATTCATTTAATTTAGCTCTTTTGTCAATAGTAGAGTTGTGACCAGGATCAGCTGTGCTATGCATGCACTCCATATAAACTGATAAAAAAATGTGAAATTGAAGTCTTTCTCTTCACATCTTGAGTATATCATTATTTATGTATGCCTCTAGTTGGCAAGGCTCTTCTTTCTTTCCTTTCAGGCATATATGTCATTCTTCAGGATAGAAAAGTTCTTTACTCCTTCCTTTTCGTACTTTATTTTGGTCTCCATATCATTGATTTGAGAAGATGATTGAGGGACTGCTTTGCATTTTCCTGGCTTAATGCCTAATCTTGAGGCATTTATTGCAAAAGGCCACTTACAATATACATACTCATGTAGAGTGAACTAGCTCTTTCAGAGCAGAAGAATCCTTTGTGATTCCTTGAGACTCTTCCAGCATGCTTTGCATTTTGTTTACTAGGGCAGTCTGTTTTCCCCTCAGTCCTAAGGACAAGTCTTGCAGTATTCCTCACTTCTTCTATTGCTAATACTAAGGCCATTAGTTAAGGAAATGTTAAATTCACTTCTGCCTGAACTTTGAAAGCTGTCATTCTTCATAAAAAGCAACCTGTCCCAGAGTATATCATTAAAGACATTTTCAGAAAAGCAATACATAAGCTTTGTTATAAATTCCTTTTGCATCACTATACAAGCCTCAAATGTGAATCATTTTCCAATAGCTATATGGAAATGGTACTGTGGCACTTATGGTACTTAGCTTTCTGCTAAGCTTTACAAATCTTCAAAAGTCCTTTTCGTCTCTAAGAAATTCTGTAAGTGGACAGGGACTTTGCAGATATGTAGCCCTGAGGAAGTAATTTGCTACTCCTGTCTACCATGTCTGTCACAAGAAATCAGCATCTGCATTTTAAAATAAAACTGCAATTTTCACTGGTTGCACAGACTTCCTTAATTTGTCATAAATGTTAATGATTTTTAAGTGTTCCTTGTCAGCAATGTTGTTAATTCTCTACCAGGGTATTTCAAGCTGGAAACATCTGCCTAACTTAAGTATGGCATGACTGGAATGGGAGCGGGGGAAAATCACTACCACTCAATGACAGGGAGTAAGATTTCTTATCTTCAGCTTGCTGAATTCTAAAGTGAGACACCTCATGAGTCAGATAACTGTTCTATATGAAAAACAAATTTGCACAGTTGTCTTCCATCTTAATTTGGAGTAAATAGTCTGTTAAGAGATTATGAATGCTATAAACAGTATGATTTCAAATGAATAGGAGTGCTTCCCATAGTGGTTTTTTCACATACTTGTATCACAATCAGCTCGCTACAACTCCGGGACCAGTCCGGCTGGGTGGGTGTGGCAAGATAGAAGGATGGGTATGATGGAGTGCCCAGAGATATATTTTAATGTTCACAGAGACCACATAGTCTGAGGGGCTGCTTCCAAAGACCTAGGGGTGTGATTAACCTGGCATTACATAGCAGTATCTGAGGGCAAGGGTCCAATCACAAATGCAGGACAGGGTTTTTGACTTTATAAATTCAAGGTCCTGCCTATTCTGGGATGACACCACTAGCATCCCCCCAGCATCTGTCCTCCCAAGGCTTCAGGTTTATTCCCTCCATCCAGGAACCTGGTCCGAGGTATGATCTTTCCCAGCTAATTAGGTTCCCACACGCTTTTACCAGAGATATTTTTGTAGGTGCTCTAGATTCAAAGCAAATACCTGCAGGCAACTGTTAAAAACAAAATAGTGGTTTGTGTCCACATTTATGTGCATTTGAAGACAGTTGTCCACTGCTCTGTTGAAATGGGACCTGTGACCAGCTGACATGATTTCATTTCTTCACAGCTCTAAATTTCTCTCTAGGCCAAAAATCCTAGGAATAGAGGAAATAATTTCTGAATTTATTTAAACATTTCTCTACCCTCACATCTTTGACTCACATAGTAGGATAATGATGTTGCATGAATATCTGTGGGTGAATTGCACTTACTTATCTGATGCTTCTTAACAGCAATGCGTCAAAAACATCCTCACTCAAAATTAAATAGACAATCCTTGTTCATTGTCTGCCTTATCTAATTAAGACTATTCCATCCCAAAGCTGGACTTTGGCAGGATATCCACATGTAAGTCAAAGTACGCGACTCAAAAAATTTCACCTTACCCTTTTTGGGTATGCCTTAGGATTTAAACTTCACCTCTCCTCTTTGTCCAGCTAGAAGCACCTCAGTCCTGTAATGCCTGGAATGTTACATATTCATCCTCCTTCCCTTGCACATGATCAAGCCAAGAGTCATGAGGATGTGGCATGTTAACTGCTCGAATATCATGGGAAGAAGCACTGCTTTTATTTGGAAGGGGTTCTCAAACCAGACTGTCAGTAAAGCAGTCAATGAAGTGGTATAAAGGTCCTTAGAGAGGTACGAAGTGGGGCAGATATATTTGTGCAGGTTCGGGAAACGTGTGGCATAAAACAGACAGGGTCAGAGACAACTTTGGTCATGATTAGTTTCCAGTGATTTGGAAGAATGAGAAGAAAGACTGGTCCTAGACAATTTAAATCAAATACATTGCCAGCCAGAGAATAGAGCACATATGGCAGAGGAAAATTAGAAGTGCAAGAAAATACTCCAGAGGGATTAAGAATTGATGGAACAAGATGGATACATGTCAAGGAGACAGATGCATATGCTGTTGGAGCCACCTTCAATTAAAGTACTGCCATAACTAACTTTTTTTTAACTTAATTTTCTCAACACTGCCTAACTAAAGATATAGTTATTCAGCCAAGAAACTGAAACAATATCACATAATTCATCTATTAAAGCACATCTAACTATCCCACATCCTTATAATATTATCAGACCAAGTGATCAAGCAATTGTATAAAAGCAAAAAATGTAAAAGAATAAACATATAAATTTATATGTGATTTGAAAATATTTACATTTTGATGATAGGCAGCAAGAAAGACAGATTCAGTTTACTATTTTTTTTTTAACTGATCAAAATAATCATCAACAAAAAAAATCAACTACGGCCAGTTAGAAGAGCATGAGATATTTCACATTTTCCTTCTTCTGATGCATTGTATTTAAAGGGAATTAAGCCCTCTGCATCTGACACTGGAAAAAAGAACCAACCACATTATTTATGTTTATAAATAAACTATATACTATAAATAAACAAACAACTAAATACCCAAGATTGTGCAAGTTTTTTGTTTAACTGTATCAATGGACTTAGAAGAAACTTAGCTTGAATTTGTGTTCATTTAATGTTCTGCTAGGGCCAGATTATGACTTTAGAAAAGATTTAGGTAATCTGATCTTCTTATATATATTTATGAAATTGCTATGCAAAATATGGCCCTCAAAAATTGTCCCAACATCTTTCCTTGTTCTTAAATTTAAAGACTTTTCAGGTTTATCGTTTTGCATTTGAAAAATATTTTCGAAAATGTGGATCTAATAGGTTACCTAGGTCTAGCCTACAAATTGACAGGCAGTGAAGTAAGACAGATGTTCCTTTTTTTTATTACTTTTTATTTTCATCAAGCCTTTTATGTTCATTCTAAAATAACATGGCAGTATCAGAAATGACCACCTTGAAGTATGAAATACAGCAAATGTCCCACAGCAAATAATTCTGCAGCCAAATCCCAATTCTTTTCTTATTGATGAATTTTGTATTAAGAGAAAATGTTTATCATTTTAATTAAACAGGAAAGTTGTTTTGCAATATTCTGTTGTTTATTCAGAAGCATCTGGTTTAATTATCGTAGGCTGGGAAACAGAACTGATTTGATTGGATGCATTAGTCACAAGATATGGGTAAGAATGCTTCCACTTGGCAAGCACTCCTCCCTGTTACTTTAAAATGTGCTCTTTCAGTAAACATTCCTGAGAAAAGCTCCCCAACTAGCAATGGTCCCATGAGGCCAACATTTAAAGTCACAAACTAGCACTTTCAGAGGTGACTGCACCAGAGTCCCTGTTCGACTAATTCATTCTCCTTTGCTCTGATACACAGCAGATGGAAGATGGCACACTGATTGTGGACCATTGAAAGCTTTGAATCTGCAGCAAAGTCTTCTCTGAACATTACAGACTCTATAAAATCCAGGGTTTTTTTGCCACTGAGAACTAGGAACAAGATTGAACGCGGGTAATTAGCCCAACAAAATTACTTCCTATCCCTATAAATCCCCAAGTTTCACCAAAGTTCCCTCACTCAGGCCTCCTAGGAAACCATTTGTGGTCTTCTGATCTGTCTAGGGTTATCTAACAGCACAGTTAAATTTGCTGTGAATGGTCTTGTGGTGCTCCATGCCTGTACAGTTTACACTTTCCAGAGGAACTGAAAGCAAATCTATTGCTGCCTGACTGCCACAGAGCCTGCAGATCTGTATGGAGTGAACTGCTGAGGAGGGTTATATAGGTTTTGCCTTACAGATTTTAAGTAAATCTAGTCTTTAAGGTGACCTTAAGATCTTGTGTAACTACTGGTGTGGACACAGAGACAGTGGCGTGTCTAAATCCTGATGGATCTGCTCTTCCTTGGGTTTGTTTTCTGACTGCACTTTGGTCTTAAATCTTAATGAAAAAAGAAAAGAAGCAAGAAAGGTTTATAAATAGTAGACACTGAAGAGACCTGGTTTTTAAAATCAGTTAAGAGTTGGTCAGTATATGGCAAAGAAAAAAAATTACTGGTGTTTTACAACAGTTTTACCCTCCGTGGTTTTCTGTTTATTTTATTTTTTTGGCTAAACATTTGCAGAAAAAATGAAGATGAAAATCTTGGAAGGGACTTTTGAAAGCAAGAAATGTACTCCACCCTTATTACAACATTATTCTTATTTAGCCAAACATTTTTCCTTTAACAAATTATCTGATATAGACACATAGAGAAAAAGCATAAAAGACCGACAACAGCCAAATTTTTCAGATTAAAAAAAATAATTAGGAGGGGTGAAATATGTGAATAAATGAGAGAAGGAAAAGAATGCAAAATAAACAAGAAAGTAATACTCTTTCTGTGGATAAAACTAAAGTTTTTTATAATAATTCCTTGAGTCTATGAAGAAGAACTTAGAATGAAACAAAAATCACATAGGTTCCATGGTTTCTTCCCATTGTGAGTGGATAGTGGGGCTCATGTGACTGAGCAGATGAAGAAGGGAATAAACACATGAAGAGTGGAGGGGAAAAAAGTGAGTAAATAGCCACAGCAAAATAAGAGTCACAGGGGTAAACATGTTGAAAGTGAACTGCACCTTAGCTTTCTGAGATGCTTAAGTGAGAGGAAGGCTTAAAAAAGAAACTTGCAATCATTTCAGGAAGCTATCAAAGATGTGGCCTTTCCCTGTGTTTATAGCTGGATTTTATTGCCTGGATGGTGTGCTGTTCCCTCAAGGTTAGCGATTTATGCTTCAAGTCTCTTTCTGAGAGCTAGGCTGCTTGCTGGAGGAGCCCCTTGGGGCAACAGAGTTTTCAACAGAAAGTAGTCACATACATCACCAGTTCCCTAAAGCGTATATAATTGCCTTTGCTGACCTAGAGACAGACATTTAGAGCATACTCTTTCCAAGAATTTCCAGAAGGACTTAAAGCAGGGATCATTACTTTTCCTGACACCCTTCACATCTCCCAGCACAGTTTTCTTCTCAACCTGATTCAACATAATCCTATGCCAAGAATGCTTTGGTTTACATTGATTTTTTTTCTCATTATAAGCCTTGCTAAAGGAGAGCCCACTGAATCAGACTTGTTTTCAAAGACAGCTTTGGCTACTGCGTGCAGTCATTGGCTGCACAGCAGAGTTCTTTCAAGCAGCACAGGGAGTGCCAATATCTCTCAAAACAGCCTGTTAAAATCTCATTTTGGAGTAATCCCTGATTTGAATGCAAGGGCTTGCACCAAATGATCTACAGAGGTCCTTCATGATATAAAAGTTTCTGTGACTCTATAATCCTGTGTATCACAATATTGACACAGCAGTGAGGGGCAGATAATGTGTTTCTGTCACCAGTGTACATTTAACCATGCCAAGAACATGGATGCTCAAACAGAAACTGGCACTTAATTATTTTTATAACTGTCTATATTTCCTTTTTCAAAGAAAAATATCGCTAAGAGCATTACTGCAGAATTTTGTTTTTTAAGAATTAGTACTTTTGCACTTTTTTTCCCTCAGAAATAGTTCATATATCTCTCTCTTAGTTTTAAGACTAATCAATTTTCTTCACTATACAGATAGCCAACTACAATTTGCCTTGTAATGGGAACTGGCTTACTGCACTTTTTGTTTTGTGTCTGTATGAGAATAAGTGAATGCAACAGAACCAAAGGAAGTTTACATGAGTTATAAGTGTAGATTCCCAATAAAGTTATAACATTTGTACTTACACTATATTAATGATCTGTGAATAAGATTGAAAACCATGGTTTTAGCTGGTTGAAGCTAAAACTTTCTCTTGTTTAGCAACAGAAGGTAGTGCATCATAATAAAATTGAATAACTTTATCTGAAATATTTGTAATATTTTTTGTGTTCTACAGTCACTAGTGGTGCCTAAGAACAAGTAAAACATAGTCACAGGGTGACAAATGGTGCTTTATTGACATTATAGTCCAACACGGTGAGCATCATGCACCAACATGAAGTATGTGCTGAACGGCCTCATGCTCAGTAAGATTCATTCAGTTCTTTTAAACCTAAAATAACTATTGCAGCTTTATGCTTTAAGAAGTTGAATCTGGCAGGCACCTCAGGCAGCAAAATAAAACTTCAGTTTCCTATGACTAGTTTTCCTGCCACAACTGGCTTGTTCAAGCCTCTTCCCAAAGTTAGAATATTATTACAAGAGAAAGAGTTTGACCCATTCAAGCTCACATCTGTGACTTACTGAGTACATACTAGATCTACATATAAACTTATTTGGCATGTTAGTACAAATACATGGTACTTGCACACAAGTCTAAAACAATACCTTTGTATTCCTCTAGATATAACCCATGAAGCCATATACTTACATCTAGTAATTGGTAATAAAACACTCTCAGCTGTTTACTGTTAAATCTCTACAACTCCATTACAAACCTTAATGTTATTTTCATCTAAAATAAGAAAACCAACAGCTTTTAGAAAACAGGGCAAGAAGAGAGTCAAATAAAGAGCCAGGGCAAAAAAAAAATCCTTTTAAATATTAAGTGATGTAGAGAACTTTCCTCAAAATTCAAGTACAGTTCACTTGCTGTCTTCCTTCTTCTGTTGTCAAGGAATAATGAAACCAAACACATACCTAATTTCTGAGGTGTCCTAAAACAGAGAGCCTCTGAAACAGTGTCTCTAGTGCTCTAGAGATACTGCAGAACTAAACATTTCCAAACACAGACATATTGGTTCAACTAGAAATCCAGTTTTTCAAAGCAGCACATAGAGCTACATAAGCCTTAAGTAAGAGAATATCAGTCTGATGAGAACTCTCTATTTCTCAATATTGCTATTGTATCTATTCAGTTTGAGCTCATTTTCATATATATATTTTATAGCTTTTATAAAAAATAACTTTGGGCATTCCATTAATTTTTTTGTATGTGTCTCCCTTAAAGTGTCAGACTTTCTCAGTGCCAGTTCAAATGTGTCCTTTAAATTCCCAGTGTTGCTTCAGTAACTTCAGACTAAATAAATAAAATGCAGCTGGATTTGAGAGACAAAGGTCTTCACCACTAAATATTTAAAAGGAAAAGAATTTATTCAGCTCAGAACATACAGTTCTCCATTCGACAAACCTGACAATTTCTAAATTCTTCTTTTTACCCCATACTGAGATAAAATCTATTCTCAAAATAGCAAAAATTCTCCACAACATGAGATGACTGCTTCCACCAATTTCTAGCAAAGTACCAATTTCCCATAACCATTCTTTTGGCTAACTGTTCCTTTGTCCAGCATGATGTTTTCCAGTTTGATTCTTAAAAATGTTTATCTCTGGTGCTGTGCAAGGCAGTCTTTTTTCACTACTGAAATATGGAAGTAAAAACATGAGTGAATTTACCTAAATTATATTTCCCCGCCAGTTGGAGTTCATCCAAACACTGAAGCAGGCAGTGTAAATTCATTTTTAAGGTAACAATTTTGTCCTCTAGGTTTGTCTGTATCTGCATAACCCAAAAACTAATATAAATGTATTGGGAGTAGATTAACTTTCTCACGTAACAAACGTTGTCCAAGGTGGATTACTTGAGAAATTAGCCTGTCATGAATTTTACCATTCTGACATAGCAATACCCAAAACATATAATTGTATCTCCAGGTATGGTTACATTGAAAAAGCTCCATGAATCTTTTAGCTCTTTTTTTAACTGCTTTTTCTTTCCTTTTACAGAGTCTCACTATTAGAAAAAACAGTTTTGTGATTTTCTTTTCTTGCCTTATAAAGAAGTCTTGGCAAAAAAAATTCACCAAACCACATCTGTGAGCCTTGTGGCAGAGTCAGAAACATCTTCAGATTGCTTTGGATTATTTTGAAGACCCATTACTGCATATTCATGTGTTCTCCCTTTGGGCACATGAAATCTCAGTGCAATTCTTAGTGCTACTGAGTTCTGCCACCAACCTAAACTATTTTTTTCTTAGAGAGGGGGAATAGCTCTAGCTTTAAGCATTTCTTTCCTCCTTTCTCTCTCCTTTCTGAAAGGCCCCAACTAATACTGGCCACTGAAAATTTGTATGATCTACATACAAATTTGTATGATCCTTTATGTAGATCCTTGCAGATTAACACACAAATGTCTGTGGGTACCTGCATTTCATTCTGTAGAATATAGCTGTACCTGCTGATACCTTTCCCACTCCTCTAAATTAAATGTGCATTTTCAGTTGGTTTGCTTGAAATCAGCTTCAGGATCAAACAACACATCAGGGTAAAAAAAGTTAGTTCTATAACCATAGAGATAGAAAAGACAAGACAAAATATTTGCTGTCTTTCTTCTCATATGTGTTTTCACATGCACTCCTTATGAGAAAGACAAGATTGAAACAGGGAGAAACCCCTAAAAAGAAACTGAAAAACAGGAGATTAGCTCCTGCATGCCTTTATTTGAGAACATTAAAACTTTATGCCCTACAAGTCTCAGCAAACATCAGTTGCTTCATTGAGATGTCTGACTTTCTGATTCACAAAGTTGCATCCACAGCTAGGAAATCACAGTTCAGCCTTCTAATAAGTCATGCTTTCTTATGAAAGAAGTTTTTATTCATATAAAAAGAACAAATGTAATTTATTTTTTTAATAAGTTGAGTCTCCCAAGAGTAATTGCCAGGGAACTGTTATTCTAATACTTTGTAAGTCTTTGCAAGATGATCATGTTGATAATTTAAAATGTCATAGGATGTTTTCAGGAACAATAGACCAAATTCCTGAGCTAGTGTAAATTGGCGCGACTCCACAAACATCAAAGAAGCAATGCCATTTTCCACCACACCATCAATGTTCACAAATTAAATGGATGTTTTGTGGTTTACTACATGTCAGAAAACTTGTAGTGCCTCTCAAGCTCATAAGCTATGCTGCAAAACTATTTGATTTTTAATAAATCTACAAAAACAAACTTTCACATCAGAATACTGACCTCAAATGATTCCTTAACATCAGGGTTAAACCTCACATCCTTAATGGTTCAGGGAATGGCTATGCAAAACATGTAAATGGAAAATTCCCTGAAGTACAGGCCAGGTTTTCTCCAAATGCAATGCTTTAGAGCACCTTGATCATGAGACTGAATCTTCAAAGTTTCCTGGGCAAAGTTCAATTGATTTTATTTGGAACCACTTCCCTCTTTCTGATAGTAAAGGATTACCTTAAGAAGCACATTTGAGATTTCAGAGTGGAGGTTCCATCATTCTTTTCCTAAAGCATAAGATGCATATCATAAAGTATATCACTATTCAGCAAAAGCAATATCTCAAATTGTTCGAAAGTTTGTTTTAATTCTTTTTTTGGCTCAAAGAAAATCAACAGCTATTAAATGTAATATATGTGTACGTACAAACACTAGATAGAATATTTATATATTTTTAAATAAAAATTACACAATGAGGAACTATGAAGAATATTTCTAACATTAATTATACGTTAAACACATGATAAATTTACACAAAAATAATAACACTTAGAAAAGTATCTTTCATTAAGTAGTCCAAAATCACTTAACAAATGTCCTGTGATCCTCAGAATGTTCCTATGAGACAATTGCATATGAATAGATCCATTAATAGATCATTCAGCCATGTTAAATTACTTTTTCCATTCAGCCTTCTTAAGAATAGAACCAGCAACAATTAGTTCATAGCATTTCCAACAGGAAAGAAGAACATAGGGTAGAAGGATGACAGGACACTATGGGACGTGGCAGAAAAGTAAGGGCCTGAGTTTGAAGAGGGAACACAGCAGTCCTGCTCATGGTAGCACAGCAGGAAAGAGGAAGGTCTGCCCATACAGCAAGCCAGCTCCTCAGAACCTAGAGCTGCTTGTGCCCAGAAGTGTCCCATCTTCTTCTGAGAAATTCCAGGTGCCCTAATTCTCAAAAAAACTCTTGAAATTCACTTTGTTTATATTCCCCTCTCTCTGGCTTTACACACTCAGACAGTGTGCTTGACAGTTTCTTTCCACACCTTGACTGCTGACTGATAACCACTGCAGATCCTCTGTAGACCACTTGCAGCTGGCTGAGCTGGAAGACCCACCTGAGGTTTTTATGTTGGGTTCTTTTCAAAGGAAAAAAATCCTGGCTCCTGCTTCAGTAGGGATTTAAAAACATGAGTTGCATATGCCAAAGATCCATCTGTCTCAAATGTTCAGGTCAGAGAAGTAGTTATGTCTGATGAAACACATGGCAGCCCAAATCAAGGATCCTGGATGACCTTAACCATTACCTTTTGCAGTCCCTTTCCATCATTGCAAGATGGAATGAAATAAGGATGCTATTAAGTCTTAGTTTCCTTTAGCATATTTATTATGATAGAAAAATTGTGCTTAAGTTGCTTTTGCGTTAATCCGTCACATGTTGGCTTTTACAAATGCTTCAAAACCTGCCAACAAAAAAGGGACTACTACTACATTAGGCTATAGTATGGTCTGAAATATACTAGTCAAAAGTGTACAGTTTCATTAAGCCTGATATAAACAAAGAAAGGAGAATTCCTCATCCCTTTTTCTCTCTGGAGGAAGTAGAAAATCAAGTTCATAAATTTCTAGCAGAGTGGTAGTCAAATTCCATAGCTCTAGTTATGTTATTCTCTAAAATCAATAGCAAATGAGTGGATAAAGTACTTGCAGAAAACCATCAGTCTGCTTGGCACTTAAAGCTAAAAATTGAAGTTGTCCTCTGGAATAGCACACCCCAAGTGATAACAAGTAGTTGCACGGATAAGAGGCTGCAGAACAATCACTTCCAGGAAAAGTCAGTCTGCCACAACTCAGTGAACAATGTAGATGATGCCTTTTGATGCTGGTCAGATAGCAGCAAGTAGTTTTTGGGGGGTTTTTTGCTTAAAGCAGTTGTCCCCAAACTGCGCCAAAGAACTGTCAAAGCTAGTAGCTCTAGTGATGCACATTAATAGAAAACTGTAATATTTACGGGCAGTAATACAAAAAGTCTGCGTAGAATTTTTTTCAATATAATTGCCACCAAAATAAGTCTGCCAAGGCAATTTATGTCTCTGCAAATACTATTTTTCCTTGTAAATGTTTCTTTCTTATGTTTTTGTTTTAAATACATTTGCAATGAAAGAAAAGGGTGAGAAAAGCTCTTAGTTTTTGGTACAATAACAAGAAGTTCCTAACAGACTAATGAACAAGGACAACAAAACTCTGAGCCATTATTTGCAACTGCAACAGCTAAAAAGTATCTGCAATCTCTAGGAAGAATATTTGGTCTAAAATATATAATAGCATAATGTGTAGGGATCTCAAAGTACATGTATTACCGAAATATGTACGTATTCTGTTGGAATATACTAAAACATTTGAATTGATTATATCCAACAAGACCTTCCAATAAATTAGTAACACATTTTGAACACTATTTGCACTGTTCCTTCTTCCCTTGGAGGAAACTCATTGTGTTTAACTCAGGAAAACATCTGAGGTGCCAAAAATGGTAGTGATTTATGGTTTCACAGTAAAAGTCAAACACTCCTCTGAAACTTGAATAAAGAAATAATGCATGAGCCCTGAGAATATATTCCAGAGATGTCATTCAGCTTGGTTCTGAACTTGGAAGACATTTCCTGTCAGTGGAGTGCTCTTCAACACAGAGAGCTCTTCAGAGCTGTGGACTGGAATAGCTATATTCCTTTTAGACTGCTTTTTATTTCATCTTAGCTAGAAAATGCGCCTGGGAAATGTTCTACATTGTCTAATGCAAGGGAAAGAGCATCAGTCCTGACTGCATCATTTGACCTCTGGTGCTACTTTAATACAGAATAATATGATCATAATTGAAAACACCACTTGGCAAGTTGCTATTAATTATGTATTGGATTATTGCCTTAAACCCATGCTGCATTTAATTCTCTTGTTCAAAGGTTCTGGTTTCTATTGTGTTTTCATTTTTTGATGGCAGACCAAACATGAATTGCAGCATTACTTGCAGGAGCCTCTTCAACATTTTCTTTCAGCAAGGCTGCTGGCTGCAGACAGCCATGGCCTGGCATGTTTTGCACGAGGAACACTACAAAATACAATGTAGAATTGCTTCAGATTCTGCCTTAGAGCAGATGGGGATCAAAGCCTCCTGGGAAATACTTTTGAGCATAACATAGATCTCCATATTCTGACTCAGTTAGCAATGCAGAAATCCTGTTTTGCTTACATCTGCATTTACTGATCAGGTGATTGCTACACTTCCCATTTGACATCCTGAGGAATTCCCATCTCACCTCTAGTTTTCAGCGATGGGCCTGTCATCCTTAAACTACATCTGTGCATCCAGCAATAGAAATGTGGTTGGGATCCATCTTGGGCACATCACTGCTTTGCTGTTGAATTCGCCCAGGGTATCTTATCATGTTATAATTAAACTTTTTTTTTTCTTGCTGGGCATGATAGAGAAAATACCTGAAGGGACATAGTATTTCAAACATAAGATACATGATCCAGCACAGAACCTACTTATATTACAATGGTCCCTCTCAAAATTTTGAACAAAACAGAACCAGTAAATTGAGTTTATATTGGTTTATCCATTTCTTTCTTATAGTTACACCTGTTTTAATCTGGTTCTTGAAGACATCGAGTATGATTTATTTTATTGTAGAACTATGGTCTCAGTTTTACCAGCTTGCTTCTCCTCCTGAAAATCCCCAAGCACTAGTAAAAGGCAATTTATATTTTGCAGAAATCCTTCAAAGTATGTAACATTTCCGTATTATCAGCTGTTGTAGACCCATTGAAACCAAGGGAGCTGGTTCACAGTTTGCTCCTGGCGAGGATCTGACTGCATGTATCATACCCTTTCACAAACCAGCACTGTTTCACTTCTCTTTCTGTTAAAAGCTCCTGTCAGGGGAACAATAATATCAAAACCTACAATCCACATTCAAGCAAAACTTTTTATTACAGAACTGAAAACAGACTCAATAGTTCAAACAACTAAAGGATCTGTAATGTTTTCCAGAAAGTAAATTATGTCATGAATTCAGTGCAATGAAACTCCTCACAATAATTAGGTTTAAATTAAGCTAATTTTTAACTGTATATTAGCTCTTTTTTCTGAAAGGAGCAGCTGGTTTATTCTCTCATTTTCATCCACCATGGTGTCACTCTGGGACAAAGACAATTTTGTACAGAAGCACTACCTCTCCATTTTCGTAGTGTTAAAAGCTTGATTTTTTTTTTTTTTTTTTTTAGTTTTTGTTTTAAATTTTTTAAAATATATATTTATCTCTGAGTTTCCTGGAACCCTAATGCTTGAGAACAATTATAAGATCCTTTTAATGTAACTCCCTGTAAGAGACTTTACAATTCTAGGCCTTTTTTATTTTTCTGTCCTCAAGAACATTTAGTGATATTTCTTTAAAATCTCTACATCTATGACAGAGATTGTATCGGAGCTTCAATCCTAATATATCCTGTTTCATGTAACAATGAGAATTGCAATAATGGGATTACTAAGTGGCATGATTACTTCATCTACATGAGTTGCTTATGATGGAGAAGGTGCAAATTTACTTGTAAATTAGGCAATTTTTTCTTGTCTTCTTTAAGACCATTCTTTATTTAATGCTGTGCAGAACTCATGTAAGGGGGGTGTTTGGTGACTCTGTTACTGTTAGCTTCAGGGCATTCATTATCCCATCAGTTTTACCATCACCTGTGCACATACCTGCAAAACATAACAATTCTAACTCTGCTGGACCACTAGAGGTTTGAATGATTGGTTATGTCCCCAGGACTGTTGAAACAAATAGAACCAGCTATTCTACTTATATGGGATAACTAATGCTATTAAAATCAGTGGCAGATGAGCCAATACTATTGTCCCCAAAAACATGTTTTCAGATGGGAGCATCTCATGATTTAAACCAGGCCAGTATGCCTTTAACCAGAATATTCTGTAACTCCATGTAGCAGTATTTCATCTATTGAAAAGCTATGACTTTTACTTATCATCTTTTCAGCTTTCTCGGGTGAAAAAAAATCTGTTTTCTTAAAATCGTGCTGTGTACTACTCCAGGCATTGTTTTATTTAAACATCATTCAGGCCTTGACAATGCCAGGTGACCCCCTCCAAAACCCTGTTTTATTTCAAGGGTAGTGCAGGAGAAAATCTTGCATTTGACAGTTCTGGTACTCTACCACAATAGTCAGCTGCTTGCCATGTCTTTTCTAAACCATCATTTTTAACACTGTGAGACATTTAATCTCTTTATCTCAATTTTATAACAGCTCCTAGTGTTAAATGGAGAATTATGCTGATTTAGACTTAGTCATGGCCTATAAATGGCTATGATTTTGCTGCTTTTTGTAACTCTTCTATATGCAAAAAAAAACAAAAAATTCTTTTGACTGCTGCTTCACATAAAGCACACCTTACATATGCGTGTTCTGTGACTTCTATCTGCTTCAATGACATCCTTTGTTTTTCTATAGAATAGCCAGTCTGTTTATCCTTGTACTCTCAGGAGCCATCATTTCTCATAATCAGAGTTATGTTAGTCTTTGGGTGTTTGCATTATGGCCAGTGTATAATTTAATGCATTCATCCTACAGTTTGGTTATCTTTTTACTGATGGAGAATCATTCCACCACAGTTCTCAGTCTTTTACACGCGACTTTACAGCATCTTTCAGATTTACATTTTTTTCCAATTTAAGCTCTTGTCTCTTTGCAAACTAAAGGGCATTTTAGTAGTTCCTCTTAGCAACATTGACAAAAGGCATCAAATGCATGTTCACAGCCTTGGAGCTCTAGCTATTACAGTCAAATTGACACTGGCCTGGGCATTTGCACTTAGGACTTTGCACAAGCTTTCACCAGTTAACACCCATTTATCCTGAAATTATGAATCATTCCTTACAGACTTAGGATGTCAATCATTTTTGTCTTAGATGTGTACCCACATAAGGGTGCTGTTAGAGTAGGAAAAAGTTGAGGCTCTGTTTATTTACATCTACATGCAGGCTCTAAGAGTAGCTAGTAAAAAATAATCCAAAATCTTTAAAACAAAACAAAATAAAACAAAAAAAACACATGTCCTATAAGAAGCTCCTTTTTTTTCTACTCTCAGGAGTAGAAAGGTAAGGCAACTTCTGTATCCACCTCTGGATCAGATTTGTTAAACTGGGAGGAGCTGTCAACTCCCTCAAAAGCAGGAAGGCCTTTTAGAGTAACCCGTAATAAATTAGAAGACTGGACAATCACCAACTGTATGAAGTTCAACAGGAAAGAACCTGATTAGGAACTCGGGATGAGGCAACCCAGATTGTGTTTAGACTGGGGAATGAGAGGCTGGAGAGCAGCCCCATGGAAAGAGACCGGGGGGTCCTGGTCTATGGCAAGTTGAACACGAGTCAGCAGTGCCCTGGCAGCCAGGAGGGCCAACCCTGCCCTGGGGACATCAGGCACAGCATGGCCAGCTGGGCAAGGGAGGGGATTGTCCTGCTCTGCTCTGAGCTGGGATGGCCTCACCTCCAGTGCTGGGGGCTGGTTTGGGGCCACAATACGAAAAAGGCATGAGAGTGTCCAAAGGAGGGCAACAAAGATAATGAAGGATCTGGAGGGGAAGCTGCATGAGGAGTGGTTGAGGTCACTTGATCTGTTCAGGCTGGAGAGGAGGAGACTGAAGGGAGACCTCACTGCAGTTACAACTTCCTTCAGGGAAAGAGGAGGGGCAAGCGCTGATCTCCATTCTGTGGTGACCAGTGACAGGACCAGAGGGAATGGCCTGAAGCTGTGTTGGAGAGGTTTAGATTGGATATTAGGAAATGGTTCTTCACCCAGAGAAGAACTGAACAGGCACTGAATGGGCTCCCCCAGGGAAGTGGTCACAGCACCAAGTCTGACAGAGCTCAAGAAACACTTAGAGAATGCTCTGTGGCACATGGTGTAACCCTTTTGGGTGTCCTGGGCAGGGCCGGGAGCTGGACTCATGATCCTTGTGGGTGCCTTCCAACTCAGCTTATTCTGGGATTCTGGAATTCTGGGACTCTGTGATCTCAGCATATGCTCAGATAGGCTCAAGTCTTTGCCAAGGCCTGGCCCTCCTCTTTCTTGTGATACCCTTCAGTGGACAAGACTTATGTGATCTCTAGGACATCAAAAGATATGTGATAGAGACAGCCTGCAGCTGTATCTGCACACGTCTTTCAGGGTTGGAATCATGCAGGCTTGGCATCTGAACAACTCATAATGCCCATCTAAACAAATCACATTAATTGGTTACTGTTACATTTAAAAAAATAAAAAAAGCTTCCTTTTACTGAACAGTGCCTAACCTTTGCAAACTAAAAATTTGGAGCATAGAACACTTAGATTCCTTCTGCTGAGCAATTTTTCTGTTTATTGGTATTAGCTTTCAAATGACAGTACTAAAGGTCTATAATGATCTGTACAGAAGATACTTGGCAAAGGGCTCATTAACAACTGAGATGAGCTGTAAAAGAAGCACATAAAATGTCAAGCTAATTTTAAAAAATCGTGCTACACTGTGGAATGGGCAATTAAACAATAACACATAGCACAGTAAGGTCTGAAAATGAAAATAGAGGAGTGACAGATACTACTATTGTCAGGAATACAACTCAGCTCCCATAGTCTGTAACAGGAACCAAAATCCTGGAAATGGAAGGAGAGATGTATAAATCCAGCTTGAAAAATGGTTAACCAAGGTTCCTGCTTCAGGAGTACCATAGAGCATGAGTAAGATGAACTCTAATAGACAGTATGGGGCACCAGTAGTAAAGCAGGGACTGCTGTAAGCCATTGTCCTATCACTGACAGCTGTGTGGGGAAAACCTGTGGCAGAGTGGGAGAGAACAGCACACGCAGTCTTGAGCTCATGAATTAAATTCTGACTTAGGTACCTGGTATGCACTCAGATTTTAAACACCTGCCAAGGCAGTTCTAATGTAAATACTTATGTTCCCTATATAAAATAATGGAGACCTCCAGATGGGTGACCCTGCACCTGCTGAGGCTTCCATAAATGGGTCAGGCAAAATGGATGCTTTACCACAATTTTTCACATTCAATCCTTGAACTATTCAACATGAAGATTTAATTGTTTTCCAAAAGAGCAAGAGGCATCATAGAAAGATTGTGAACTATAGAATTACTGAAAATAGAGACTTAAAAAAGTATCAGCTTTCAAAAGTACTTAATCCTTGCAGTTTGACCATTAACTCACAATGTACTCCCATGTGATCTTTCTCTTTCTGTGCTTATAATTCTTTGCCATGGGAATTTCTTCTTAATTGCAATGAAATGTCTATAGTTCAGCTTCTATCTGTTACTTCATTGCTGAATTTCTCATATGACTGAGCTGCTTCCCAGATGTTCTGAAAAAGTATTTGGAATTTGGTTAAAAGTTTTTAAATAAGCAGTTAATGTCCCTAACTTCCAGCAAAAGCATGGATTCTGATCTGGTTCTTCACAGCTAACGTGTTGCTTTTCATCCCTAATTCATTTAAAGACAATGATTATGTACTTCTGTGGAACTACTGAAAAGTTAAAATGAGCACAATTGGACTTCTTGGCAACAAAATATCAACCATCTGCTGCTAAAACATTAAAAAGGGTGCAGTGAGCCCTCCCTGTGACTTCTTTAGTTACCAAAGTTAGAAAAAATGAAATAGGAGTATTAATTTTCTCTGTTTGTTGACTTATTCACTGTTTGGAGGTTGTTTGGGGTTCTATTTCATATGTTTCTTTGCTCAGGAGAAGCAGGTACTTCTAAATACCTAAGGATAGGACTTCTACTACTAAGGATCGGACTGTTTAGTTTGTTTGGTTGGTTTGTTTTAGTGTTTTGTTGTTTTTTTTAAAATTTCCATTTGAGAAAGCAGCACTTAAACAAACAAACAAACAAACAAAAAAATGCAGTATCTAAACTCCCCAGTCCAGTTTTGAGTTTTGAGCCAAACTATGTCACTCTTGAAGTCCCATTGATATCAAGGGGCCATATGTCATGTCATGAAAGCATTTTCTAAAGTCACTTAAGAAGGACTAACTCATGATGGCATATGACACAGTAGTCATCAATATAAAAATTTTCCCTGAATATGACAGAGAAGGCAGATCAGAAACTGATGATAAGCAAGAGAAATCAGTTTCAAAAACAGAGTAGAAGCATGTAATTGGACCACTGAGGATAATAGGGATTATGATAATGAGGGGGTTCATCACTTAAGTTTCACCTAGTCCTGTAGATCCCACACAGCTGGAGAACAATCAGAAGGTTATGGCATTTCTATTCACATCCCAGAAGCCTGCAGTCACTTAACACAATAGTGGTGGTGGAAAGGGAAGAAGAACATGGTAGTTACTAAAAAAGAAGCCAGACTTCTGAAGACATGTTTCTTTTTCAGTTCAAGGATGGATTGGAAAGTTTTGGGAAGCCAATATTCTAAAACAAGGAAAACAATAATGATATGTCAACTGTTCTAAGAAAAATGATTCTGACAAAAAAAAGTTTGAGTCATGACAAATAGTCTTGAAACCAGGTTCTCTTGTTAGATTTATTAAAGACTTTGGGGTTTTTTCACTTTTTTGACCGCTGCGTGGAAACTCAAATCCAGCATTCAATTGGCAAAACTTGCACACAAAAATAAATATTGGTGCTGCTGAAGGAAGATACTTTTTAAATAGTTGTATGTGTCAGGCAGACAAAGCTCATCTTGAGCCCATTCTTAAACATTTGCAACACATGGGATACATTTGAGATTTCTTCATAAAGTACCACTAGAATGTTAAAGTGCACTCAAAGTTTGAGCCAACCCCAAAAGCTTTTCTTTTTATGAGCTTCCTGCCAGTTAAAATACTATGTTCTACCACACACACACTTACACATCTATACACTGCATGTATATGGAATTGGTTTTATATGTCAAAGTACGGTTTTGCCTAAATTCTTTTATTATTTTAAGTCACACTTATAAAATTCTTAATATTGGAGTAAAGGTACCCTGGTGGTATATAAATTTTGTTTAATTCATTGATTTGCTTACCACCTTCATTAAAAAAGAAATAAATAAATATAGTATTCTCTTTGGGCAATTCACATGGCATTTCACAAGCTGTGCCTTCATTTTCTGCCTCCACCGTTACACTTCATGTATAATGCTTGGCAGAATACCAAATCCTTTTGCTTCATGAAATAGGAGTAAGATTTTCCTGTAGCAGGAGGACTATCCAAGGGACTGAGATAAGATCATATCTATTAAAGCAAAACAAATTTTGTAGGCAGCTTGTGGCTCTGACACATCTTCCTACCTAGAGGACGACTATTTTGTCACAGCCCCCTCCTTGCCCTCAAACCCTGATCCAGATGTTGGGAGGGATGCAAAAAGCCATTAGGGCTCCGTGTTCCTTGAGGTATATGTAACTTATGTCCTTAGGTTACAACTTCCATGAGTGGTAGACACATAAATTTCTTTATAAATCCTTGGGGTACACATATAGCCTCACCATATGTCTGCATGGTGCTTAAGGTATTAGGATTATAACACAATGATGGAACAGGAGAGAAATAAAGTAAAAAACTTGATAATCAGACTAATTTAATGTCATTCTCAGCGGCCCCCATAGGCCCAAAGAGCATAATTTTCATCTGCTTTAGGATCCGACTAGCTCTTCCCTGCTTTTCTCCCTGGTCAGAGAAAGTACTTGTTGAGACTCAAAAAGTCACTGAGTGAATTAAAACCAAACTTTTAAAAAGGTATTTGCTTGTAGAGTATGTAAGAGAGTTATCCATAAGCACTTTTTCTTTCTGATCCATCTATCCTAATTACTTTGAGATTTGTCTATTTACAAAGCTAATAACTCTATTAGATCTTATAATAAAAACTGGTTCTTTAGTCATCTTCAATTAGATTGTCGTAAAGAGAAGGTATATACAGAACTAAGCTCTGGCCAACTTGTCGCACTGCACATGCATTTTGGATTTTTATCTTAAGTTTTTCTCTTCAGTTTGCTACTGAGGCCTCAGACAATTTGCAATAGTGAATTAGGCATTATTATCACTAAAATGTAGTCACATATATAATTGCTGTACAGGTCACACTTGGTAGTAAAATATATAATTTTTTTAAATGCTTCACTAGATTCTGTTCTTAGTTTCACCAGTGAATTTCAACTCATCATTTAGTGGCTCATAGAAAAGCCTTATTGATTTTTCATATCTCAGAAGATGTCCACGGCAATGTAGAGGCCTTGCATATTTTTTTCTGCTTTCTGATGTAGGTGGCTGAAGGAATATTGAGTCCCTTGCAGCTGTGGACTGTCACTTATGCCCTGCTGGAGAGTTACCAACTACCACTTACCAGGCAATATTCTCTTTCAGTACTTTCTCTCTTAAGTACAACCATTTTTTCCCAGCAACTGAAGTTCTGATGGTGCACTCTCCTGAGATTCATCAGGAATTCTAGTCTGCTCTGTGTTTTTCAGGCTTTGGGAAACTTAAGCCCTTCAATATTGACACTATATGTTTTTTAAAAATTAGTTTGAGAATGAAGCAGGAAGTTTGTTCTAGTAAAGAGATTTATATTTTTATTCTCACCTGTTATTTGGTTTTCAATTAATTAGAGGCATAAATATTTATGGTTAGAGACTTTCTATTCTAAATTATTTGTAACAAAATGTTGTCCTAGGTTACTCCTTGGGGAAGTGGGTAAAATATTCTCATTTCCCCTAAAAAAATGCAGATATCCTCGGCCCTTTTGTTCTAGGAGGGACTTTCTCCTCTTTCATATGGTTTTATTTTCACACTGAATTTTCTGTAAATGTAGCTAGTTAAGGCCTTAATCTCTGCCTGGAGACCTATGACCTTCTAGGTGGTCAGAGTACTTTTAAGATTATTGAAATATTTTATGAAATGATAAGTGATTACCAGTGCTCACTATGGTTTCAACTCCAGATCCTGAGCTCCAATTTAGTTAAGCTGTGCCTGTACTGCAGAGTGACCTTCCACAAGCTTTCTGACTCCTTACCAAGGATCATGTACGGTGAGCCTTCCTACCCACACACTTGGATCTCCACTGCATAACAACCCTTAACCAATGGTTGTTCCAGCCAGACCCTGTTGTGGCCCACATCTGCTTCTGAGAATCTGGGACAAGCTGTTAATTATAAGAATAATAATCATATCATAGCACCTAGGTGGTGTGAGTAAAGTAGAATTACATAATGGAGAATCTGAAAATGCCAGTGGACAGTGCATCTCAAGGTGCAGTGGCATGAGCCTTCATACTCTACTGCAGCATGCTCATACCATGCCAGCTATCTTACCTGTTGAACTTAACAGTAATGCTCAGTTTGGAAATGCAGAGGCTTTTTTGCATGGGCTTTTATGGCCAACACAAGAGCATATTATAGCCATTTGCATTGTCCTCGTCCCTCTTGTACCTTAAAAATACAATATTTTGTGGAATTCAAGCACATTGTCAAAATCTGATCTGACCAAGATAGGCTTTCCTCCAAGAGTGTTTAATCCTTCTAATTAATCTAATTTTGCTTTTTGATTTCTTGTTTCCTTTTGGCTTGCTAACCTGCCAGTTCAGTTTATAGGCCACCTCAAGGTTTCTGTCCTTTCTATGGCCCTATTGTAAGTGTTTTCTGTCCAAGACTCTGAGTTTTCCAGTGTTTCAACACTAACATAATCTTTATGGACACGTCTCTCAACTGCAGCATCTAAGTTCTTTCTTTTGAGCAAGAATTTCTTCTCACTCTGTCAAACACTCTCTTTTCTTCCCCCTCTTCTGCCATCTAATTTAATCTATTTTACGGCAACACTTTTTTCCCCATAACTATTCTATTTCTGTAATCTCTTCCTCACCCTAAACACATCAAGACAAAGTGTAGTTCAGGACAGGCTTCTGTCTTGAATTTTTTGGTTTTTAATTCTCTGGAAATAAATCAGGAAGCTAGCACCAGAAAAACGTATTTTCCCTCCCTCCCTCCGCAGAAAATAAACAGCGAACAGTTTCTAAGACTGTGATGTACTGTTGGCACAGACCTTCCTGGTAACTGGTTCTTGGCTGAAGAAAAGTCACACTGCAGGTCTGCTTCCATTGCCTAAACATAGGCATCTAGTGCTGTTTCAGACACCATAGGAACCCAGCTTCCAGCTACTGAATGCCCAGAAGGCCAAGGTTTCTCATAAGTCCTGTGTCACGCTTGCCAGCCCCATGATGATGTTTTGGATAGTCTAGGGCACCTCAAAGGGTACTGAGCTCCTATATTTAGGCATCTGGATCATTTCCCCAGCAGCACAATTGTTCTGGGATGAAATAAATCACTCTCTGGAAGACACATCCTCTCCATTGACTAAAGAGGGAACCTAAAGTACTTGTTTATGTGCTCAGCCTTCAGACAGTTATTCATGGGTAAGAAGAAGCCGAAAATATGCCTGCCCAGCAAAACAATGTGTGATGATGGCAGATGCCTGCCTTAGCAAGACAAACCTCAGCCAGGTAAGAACAGACAGAGAGGACAGCATACCATGGAGACAGGATCTGAAACTATCTGAAACTACCTATGCCACTGGCCTAGATCTTCCTAGAGAGCTCACAGGCTGGCTGCTGCCATGCTCTAGAGCTGATACTGCCACGTCTAAATGGCTACCATGTAAGAGCTGCTATGCAGGCTTAGATTGGGTTAACCCAAGTATGATAGCACAGGGTGTCTTCATTTTGCTTATTGATCCACTGTAATGATGTCACTTCCTCCAGCATAGCCCAGCTTATTTGAATGTCATACAGCTATCTTTTTCTCCATTCTTGCCTTACAAATTTTTTTTTTCATTTTTTTTGTTTTACTACATTGATTTGTTTTCCCAGACTACCTATTCCACTTTACTCTCATTCATTCTCTGTGAAATCATCCTAAAACTTCCTGCAATAACATTCTCAAAGCATACCTGTCCAAAAGGATTTACTAACAGAGTCATTGTAGCTACCTTATCAATACAGGATAATTTTCCAGAAAAATTGTGGATGCCCCATGCCTGGGAGTGTGGAAGGCCAGGTTGGATGAGGCTCTGAGCAATTTGATGTAGTGTAAGGTGTCCGTGGCAGAGGGGTTGAAACAAGATGATCTCTAAGATCTCCTCCAACCTAAACCATTCTATGGTTCTGTGATATGACAATTGTACACTTCACTGTTTGGGATGATAATTGAGGAATTCTGTAGCAATTTTCAATGAGTGGTTGGTGTGTTTGTCAGTTTCTTATGTCCTTTTATTGCCACAATCACATCTGGAAACGATATTCTGTTTTGTCTGAGTGTTCCGTTATGGTTCATGAAAAGATGCCATTTTATTTCTCTTTTGCCACTGCTCCTATCTTATGAAGTGCTCCATTATTTAGATGGTCTTTACTTTGTCTTATTTCCACATGTGCACCCCAGTATTGTACACAACAGCGATTTCTCTAAAACAGATATTCCTCTTGCACAAATATCAAGTGTCACAACAGGATTTTAGTCACAGCCATTCAATGCTATGTTCATAAGATCTTTTTTCATTTACAGAAAGGCTCACAGCATTACCAGAGTCACAATCTGTGTATCAAGGCATACAGGGGTAAAGATTGCTGGAGATAGGGTTTCACCCCAAAAATGTGAGTGGTAAGGCCATGTGGGCTGGAAACCACTCCATCTCAGGCAGAATTGCTTGTTTCCACTGAACTGCAAATTCTTTCCTCATGCTGATACACGAGTGAAAATGACTAATCAGGATATGTTTATACCCTACACAGAGATGTCATAGCTTAAGTATAAACCCAAATGTATTAGAGCAAAGGCATAGAAAGCCTGTGGCCCAGTGCTGCTGTTTGTCAGAAGTTATGCTCAAATTACATCTCAAATAATAAGCTGAAACTGAAAACAGTTCAGAAAGTTGAAAAAACAGAAATGGGTTGAAATGAAGTTAGGCTCAGTAATTTTCTTCTGACTTTCTATTATTATTTTCTGAGTAAATTCCGAACAAATTGCAGAGCAGCATCAATAGGAAAGTATTTGTGATTTACTGACAGAAGTATGGTTGCGTTGGTGGAAACTCTGACTTAACCTTATAAAATAACTCATTTCCAGAAGCCTGTATTTTCAGCTGATGCATACCTTTGCTCTGCTGAAGCCCATTTTCCTCGCTATAGTCACTGAACTCAATCTTCTGCCTGGGGTAAGAAACAAAACAAAAAAGAAGGAAAAAAACTCAAGAGATAAAAAATGTACCTGTGACTGCTTAGCTGTGCTTCCTGTACCTTTAGTTTATGATGTTCCATACCTGTAAACTGTCCTGAACCAGAATTAACAGTTTGGAAATGTTACTAACATTTATGCCATAGTTGTCTGTGCAATGGATAAGTACAATTCCGGTATTGTTCAGGTACTGAAAGCAAAAGAGCTCAGTGTTGTACTGCCGCTGCTGAGAAAGTGCTTGAGTTGGCCCAGCAGCTCTGACTGACACTCTGCTCTCTGGTAAAGTGAGACCAGCCGGGAAGG
>NC_031770.1:63027075-63029571 GCF_001522545.3 Parus major | reverse complement strand
GGGAAGGGAAGGGAAGGGAAGGGAAGGGAAGGGAAGGGAAGGGAAGGGAAGGGAAGGTATTAAATATTCTTCAGTAATATTTTCATAACACAATGGATGTTTAGTCACAATACTCACTAATATTTGTTTCTTACCATCTCAGTTGATATTATTTCCCTGAATTCTTTGTAAAAGCTGATTAAGAACAGAAGATACATTATTTAAGTATTTCTGGATTAAATGACAGAAAATTAAATCTCTGCTTTACAACTGTTTAGCTTTATATCTATGGTACAAAAGATATTTTTCTTTTTAAAATTCTGATTGCTAATTTAAATTATAAATACCTGTCTACTCCTCTTACTCAATATATATTATTATGGATAAAATTGTCATAAAGAATAAACAGTGGATAAATTTTACTAATTGTAGTGGTATGAGAAAGATGGGAAAATAGATGTGACCTTTAATAGACAATAGATTCTTATAACAGTGAATAAGGATTCTTTAAAATCCTCTGCTTGTTTCCTGAATATGAAGGAAGCTCAAATTAGCCTCCAGATGTAAAGTTTGTAGTTTATCCTATTTCCTCAAGAGAGCAAATATGAATCTTGGCACAGATAAACCATAACTCCAGTTTCTGATCCAACAATGTGTGAAAACACATGCTTAATTTCAGTCTTGTGAATAATCCCATAGATCCTATAGTTCATGGACTAAATGTGAAACACAGCTTTGTGGGTCAAGTGTATCCCAAGCTGAATAATAAAATTCATCATCTACTTCATAGATGAACTATTCAAAATGTATAATGTAATAGATTCACATAGGGAAGCTGAAAATCTGCCACAAGATGCCCACCAAAATTATAGTAACAGACAGAAATATATGTGTGAATGAAATGAGTAGAGGAATTTACACAAAACAAAGAATTATGTAAGGAGTGGTTCATCTTGCCTATGTGCCTGGTGTCATAGGACTACAGTTTTCTTTAAGTCATTAACATTTCCAAATAGATCTGTTTTGGTAAGAGTCTGGAGTGAAGTCCTCAGAGAGGAGACACAGTGCAGCCTGAGAATTTTGATTCCCTGTCTGCTTTGGAGGCCTCCTTGCATTCCTTCTTCTCTACTGGGAAGAAAATCTGAAAGTTGCTGAGGCAGCTTATTGCAGTCCCTCTGTCTGAGAAGGAGGGAGTGTGTGCTTGATTGCCAGAACATTGACTCAAAATCACTTGACTTCAATGGTCTCATCAGATTTAACTCATCCTCCCCAAATTAATAACTTACCCACTCCAAATTCTCCTGCCTGAAAGTGAGAGAGGATCCTAATACTTAGTTGAAATAGTTGTAAGAAAACACTTTGTCCATTCCCCACTTCCAGTGAACTTAGTGGAATACCACTTCCAAAAACATCCATGGTACTTTGGTTGCATCAGTGTGCAGCTGAAACTCCTTCTTTCAAGTAAAATTTGATTCTGTAAAATAGGGCAATTTAAAATCCAAAATGTGTAAATAAAAGCAACTTTTTAAAAAGAGTGTAAGTGTGATCATTTGAAATTCTCCTATGTTTTGTGTTCAAGTCTTAGCAATTCTGCAGTTCAGCTGATACCAGAAATGGACAACATTTGAAATACAGCAAGAGGACGGTGCTTTTATGAGACTTTCATACCAGTACTGTGGATCCAATGGATTGATATCCAAATTTTCAAGTGTGCATCTGAACAAATGTGTTAGGACAGAGATCTACTACTTTTCAAGTACAAGTTTCCCTTTTTCTTGTTCATCTGTTTATGAACAATTGAGAAAAGAGTATCTGTTTTAAATTAGTAACTGGACCATTGTTCTGAAGCCAGACCATGTAATTCCCTTTCTTATTGTTTTTTCCCCTATTCTCTAGAATTTGTCTTCCAGTTTATAACAGCAAGATATTCTGTGAGCAGTAAAGTTAATGAAGTTCAAGTTCCTGTGAAATGTCTTTTGTCCTGTGGACACTTCAGTGGTCAGAGACAACATGTGAAACTATTCATATGTGGTCTGGCTCCTGGAAAATGTGTACAGGTTTTGACCATGAAACTGTGTCTGAATAAAACTAATTCTGACTGACTTTTCTTAGTTGACACGAGGAAATTTGGATATTTCTCCCTAACATCACATTTAGTTTGCAGAATTTTTGAGTCTTGCATGCCTCCTTTAAATAAATTTATTAAAATGTTTAGAATACATTTCAAAATACAGTTTCCAGGCAGATATCAGATAAACAATTAGTCACATATTTAGAAACCAATCCCCCTACCTTCTTCCTTCCTGCCCCCCCAAAAAACCCCAAACGTGAACCTCCCAAAAACCAAAAAACATAAATTCTACTAGTTTCAGTAGATTACAATGTATATTCCCCTTAGATGGTTACTGAGAACAGACAAACCAACTTAAAAGGCAGCTCCTGCAAATAATTTATTCCTTCCCTTCCCTTCCCTTCCCTTCCCTTCCCTTCCCTTCCCTTCCCTTCCCTTCCCTTCCC